>NC_091187.1:30299036-30413538 GCF_040958095.1 Procambarus clarkii
AACGTGAGTAGAGAGTTTGAAAGAGTAACTCAGGTATTGGTGAACAACGGATATAGCAACGCGGAAATAAACGCTGCTATAAGAAGACACTTGGACCGTTGGTATAATTCAGAACCTAGAACAGAAACCACAACACCCCCAATAAAATTATATTACAAATCAACCATGCACAGTGAACATATAAAAGAGGAAAGAATAATGAAATAAATAATCCGTAAAGGAGTAAAAAGCACTACTCCTAACCAAAACATAAACCTGATAATATTCTACAAAACCAAGAAGACTTCCGAACTCCTTATCAAAAACAGCCCGAAGCCGACGGAGAACCCTCTACAGCAGTCAAGCGTTGTATACATGTACACTTGCCCCCACGAAGGATGTAACCTTCAATGTAAGTACATAGGTATGACGTCGACCAAGCTGACGAGGCGTTTGACATGCCATCTTCAATCTGGTGCCCCTAGGAATCACATGAGACAAGCCCATGACATTACTCTAACAAGAGAAATGTTGAACAAGAATACTTGCATAATAGACAAAACCCAAGATTCAAGAAGATTACAAATTCTTGAGGCAATTCACATAAGAATAGAGCGACCTACCATGAACACCCAAATCACGGAACTATTTACTCTACCCACCATGAGAGTAAGGACAAGACAAGAACATATCGATGCCAACACAGAAGACAATGTCCAACATAACAGGCCAATTACACTGGATTAATCTTTGTGTTTAGATAGGAGATGCCTCGTATGGGCCAATAAGCCTTCTGCAGCCCCTATATTTATCCCTTATGTATCCCCCCATGTTTTCACCTTCATTGTATTATCACCTGACCTAATGCGGGTATAAAATCAACTAGTATTGTAAGATCTGTTCACTTGAGAATGAACCATGGAGGTTCGAAACGTCGTGCAAATTATACAAATAAGTGTAATACACTCTATAGTAAATCACTTCTTTGCTTCACCTTAAAAGTACGAAAATGAGTTTTGGAGAACTCCTATTTCAATTAAGCCCTGATGCTAAGAAAATAGTTAGAGGGATAGAAGCCCTAAACCAGAAAATAATAAATACAGAATATGCGGTCATATTCAATGAAACATGTTTGAAAGAAAACCTGCTGCCAGTATACACCAATATAAACCCACATGACCCAGCAGTCCGCAATACAGAGTTTACCTATAGGTATAGGCAAGAGCTCATTCGGCATCAACTAAACAAGAAGAAGGAAGCCCTCCAAACCTTTATAGAGCAGGCGGAGCATCTGTTAAACAAATGGACCCAGTACGACATCCCTATCCAACTCAAGCAAACCATCAACAGTGAACTATTTAACCTGAAACAACAACATAAAACTCTTATAGAAACAAAGACACTCCGTAAGTAACATCCCTAAACGGTGGACAGCTAAAAATCCCTCGTCCTAAAGATGGCTACTTTAACCTGACTTCTTATGATCTTACCCAGGACCAACGAGACCTCTTAAATCTTGGTCTAAATTGTCAATTCTTATCTAAACCAAAGATGCATCAAAAACGCCGGGAAATCGAAATGCTTCTGGACGATATCCATAAGCTAGAAGACAACAAAAAAGTCATCACCACTGACACACTTCAAGCTGAACTACTTGCAGAAGCAGGGAAAAAACGAGGAACATATTCATCTACAATCTTAACCCCACGACTCAAAGAAGCAGCGAAACAACTAAAAAATCTGAAAGACGTAACAATAAGAAAAGCCGACAAAACAGCAGCATATGTATTGATTCCTACCCATGAATACATGAACAAAATTAGCGACAACCTAAGTGACGACTCCAAATTTCAACGAATCACGAGGAACCCCGTAGAAGACCTTAAGCGGAAAGTAAACAAAACAATTACAGCAATCAACGCAAAGAAAGGTAGTGTGCATTTCAATAAACTTCAAGGCGACTATGGCTTAGGATATGCCTACGGCAATGTTAAGACGCATAAACCAGGTAACCCACTACGCCCTATAATCAGCCAAATACCAACCCCAACTTATCACCTGGCAAAAAAACTCAATGAACTCCTAACTCCATACACTCCAAGTAAGTTTAGTCTACAATCATCAGCAGATTTCCTAGAATTGATCAAATCTACCCAGCCCGATGGAATCATCGCTTCCCTGGACGTTGAATCCCTTTTTACCAACGTCCCAGTCGACACAACCATAGGAATGATACTGGACAGAGTATACAGAGACGAGAGCACCCCCAAATTAGACATACCTGAGCCACACTTGAAAAGTCTTCTCGAAGCATGTACAAAGGAAGCCCCTTTCATCAGTCCACAAGGAGACATGTATTTACAAATAGACGGAGAAGCAATGGGCTCCCCCTTAGGAGTTTTATTTGCTAATTTTTATATGGGAACCATCGAAGATAGGGTCTTCAGTAGCAGACAAAAACCAACTGTATACTGCCGTTATGTAGATGACATATTCGTAATAGTAAAAGACTCAGATGAACTAATTGACCTAAAAAGACACCTAGAGAGAGAGTCAGTACTCCGATTTACACATGAAAATAGTGAAAATAACAGTCTGCCATTCTTGGATGTACTAATAACAAAAACAGGAACCTCTTTAAGCACCAACGTATATACCAAGCCCACCAACATAGGATTATGCCTGAACGGTAGAAGTGAGTGCCCCCAAAGATACAAAGCCAGTGTTCTCAATGCTTATATTCGTCGAGCGCTTACCCACTGCTCTGAATGGAGCAACGTGAGTAGAGAGTTTGAAAGAGTAACTCAGGTATTGGTGAACAACGGATATAGCAACGCGGAAATAAACGCTGCTATAAGAAGACACTTGGACCGTTGGTATAATTCAGAACCTAGAACAGAAACCACAACACCCCCAATAAAATTATATTACAAATCAACCATGCACAGTGAACATATAAAAGAGGAAAGAATAATGAAAGAAATAATCCGTAAAGGAGTAAAAAGCACTACTCCTAACCAAAACATAAACCTGATAATATTCTACAAAACCAAGAAGACTTCCGAACTCCTTATCAAAAACAGCCCGAAGCCGACGGAGAACCCTCTACAGCAGTCAAGCGTTGTATACATGTACACTTGCCCCCACGAAGGATGTAACCTTCAATGTAAGTACATAGGTATGACGTCGACCAAGCTGACGAGGCGTTTGACATGCCATCTTCAATCTGGTGCCCCTAGGAATCACATGAGACAAGCCCATGACATTACTCTAACAAGAGAAATGTTGAACAAGAATACTTGCATAATAGACAAAACCCAAGATTCAAGAAGATTACAAATTCTTGAGGCAATTCACATAAGAATAGAGCGACCTACCATGAACACCCAAATCACGGAACTATTTACTCTACCCACCATGAGAGTAAGGACAAGACAAGAACATATCGATGCCAACACAGAAGACAATGTCCAACATAACAGGCCAATTACACTGGATTAATCTTTGTGTTTAGATAGGAGATGCCTCGTATGGGCCAATAAGCCTTCTGCAGCCCCTATATTTATCCCTTATGTATCCCCCCATGTTTTCACCTTCATTGTATTATCACCTGACCTAATGCGGGTATAAAATCAACTAGTATTGTAAGATCTGTTCACTTGAGAATGAACCATGGAGGTTCGAAACGTCGTGCAAATTATACAAATAAGTGTAATACACTCTATAGTAAATCACTTCTTTGCTTCACCTTAAAAGTACGAAAATGAGTTTTGGAGAACTCCTATTTCAATTAAGCCCTGATGCTAAGAAAATAGTTAGAGGGATAGAAGCCCTAAACCAGAAAATAATAAATACAGAATATGCGGTCATATTCAATGAAACATGTTTGAAAGAAAACCTGCTGCCAGTATACACCAATATAAACCCACATGACCCAGCAGTCCGCAATACAGAGTTTACCTATAGGTATAGGCAAGAGCTCATTCGGCATCAACTAAACAAGAAGAAGGAAGCCCTCCAAACCTTTATAGAGCAGGCGGAGCATCTGTTAAACAAATGGACCCAGTACGACATCCCTATCCAACTCAAGCAAACCATCAACAGTGAACTATTTAACCTGAAACAACAACATAAAACTCTTATAGAAACAAAGACACTCCGTAAGTAACATCCCTAAACGGTGGACAGCTAAAAATCCCTCGTCCTAAAGATGGCTACTTTAACCTGACTTCTTATGATCTTACCCAGGACCAACGAGACCTCTTAAATCTTGGTCTAAATTGTCAATTCTTATCTAAACCAAAGATGCATCAAAAACGCCGGGAAATCGAAATGCTTCTGGACGATATCCATAAGCTAGAAGACAACAAAAAAGTCATCACCACTGACACACTTCAAGCTGAACTACTTGCAGAAGCAGGGAAAAAACGAGGAACATATTCATCTACAATCTTAACCCCACGACTCAAAGAAGCAGCGAAACAACTAAAAAATCTGAAAGACGTAACAATAAGAAAAGCCGACAAAACAGCAGCATATGTATTGATTCCTACCCATGAATACATGAACAAAATTAGCGACAACCTAAGTGACGACTCCAAATTTCAACGAATCACGAGGAACCCCGTAGAAGACCTTAAGCGGAAAGTAAACAAAACAATTACAGCAATCAACGCAAAGAAAGGTAGTGTGCATTTCAATAAACTTCAAGGCGACTATGGCTTAGGATATGCCTACGGCAATGTTAAGACGCATAAACCAGGTAACCCACTACGCCCTATAATCAGCCAAATACCAACCCCAACTTATCACCTGGCAAAAAACTCAATGAACTCCTAACTCCATACACTCCAAGTAAGTTTAGTCTACAATCATCAGCAGATTTCCTAGAATTGATCAAATCTACCCAGCCCGATGGAATCATCGCTTCCCTGGACGTTGAATCCCTTTTTACCAACGTCCCAGTCGACACAACCATAGGAATGATACTGGACAGAGTATACAGAGACGAGAGCACCCCCAAATTAGACATACCTGAGCCACACTTGAAAAGTCTTCTCGAAGCATGTACAAAGGAAGCCCCTTTCATCAGTCCAAAAGGAGACATGTATTTACAAATAGACGGAGAAGCAATGGGCTCCCCCTTAGGAGTTTTATTTGCTAATTTTTATATGGGAACCATCGAAGATAGGGTCTTCAGTAGCAGACAAAAACCAACTGTATACTGCCGTTATGTAGATGACATATTCGTAATAGTAAAAGACTCAGATGAACTAATTGACCTAAAAAGACACCTAGAGAGAGAGTCAGTACTCCGATTTACACATGAAAATAGTGAAAATAACAGTCTGCCATTCTTGGATGTACTAATAACAAAAACAGGAACCTCTTTAAGCACCAACGTATATACCAAGCCCACCAACATAGGATTATGCCTGAACGGTAGAAGTGAGTGCCCCCAAAGATACAAAGCCAGTGTTCTCAATGCTTATATTCGTCGAGCGCTTACCCACTGCTCTGAATGGAGCAACGTGAGTAGAGAGTTTGAAAGAGTAACTCAGGTATTGGTGAACAACGGATATAGCAACGCGGAAATAAACGCTGCTATAAGAAGACACTTGGACCGTTGGTATAATTCAGAACCTAGAACAGAAACCACAACACCCCCAATAAAATTATATTACAAATCAACCATGCACAGTGAACATATAAAAGAGGAAAGAATAATGAAAGAAATAATCCGTAAAGGAGTAAAAAGCACTACTCCTAACCAAAACATAAACCTGATAATATTCTACAAAACCAAGAAGACTTCCGAACTCCTTATCAAAAACAGCCCGAAGCCGACGGAGAACCCTCTACAGCAGTCAAGCGTTGTATACATGTACACTTGCCCCCACGAAGGATGTAACCTTCAATGTAAGTACATAGGTATGACGTCGACCAAGCTGACGAGGCGTTTGACATGCCATCTTCAATCTGGTGCCCCTAGGAATCACATGAGACAAGCCCATGACATTACTCTAACAAGAGAAATGTTGAACAAGAATACTTGCATAATAGACAAAACCCAAGATTCAAGAAGATTACAAATTCTTGAGGCAATTCACATAAGAATAGAGCGACCTACCATGAACACCCAAATCACGGAACTATTTACTCTACCCACCATGAGAGTAAGGACAAGACAAGAACATATCGATGCCAACACAGAAGACAATGTCCAACATAACAGGCCAATTACACTGGATTAATCTTTGTGTTTAGATAGGAGATGCCTCGTATGGGCCAATACGCCTTCTGCAGCCCCTATATTTATCCCTTATGTATCCCCCCATGTTTTCACCTTCATTGTATTATCACCTGACCTAATGCGGGTATAAAATCAACTAGTATTGTAAGATCTGTTCACTTGAGAATGAACCATGGAGGTTCGAAACGTCGTGCAAATTATACAAATAAGTGTAATACACTCTATAGTAAATCACTTCTTTTCTTCACCTTAAAAGTACGAAAATGAGTTTTGGAGAACTCCTATTTCAATTAAGCCCTGATACTAAGAAAATAGTTAGAGGGATAGAAGCCCTAAACCAGAAAATAATAAATACAGAATATGCGGTCATATTCAATGAAACATGTTTGAAAGAAAACCTGCTGCCAATATATATTATATATATATATATATATTATATATATATATATATTATATTATATATATAATATATATATATATAATATATATATATATAATTATTTATATATATAATATATATTATATATATATATTATATATATATATATTATATAATATATATATATATATATTTATATATATAATATATATATATATATATTATATATATTATATTATATATATATATATTATATATATATATGTTCTTCAGTTCTTCTGAACTGAAGAACTCTGTAGGGTAAGGCAGGTCCTAGTCAACAACGGCTTCTCCAATGGTTTCGTCGAAGACATCATAAGAAGGAAAGTGAAACGCCATGCAACCTCTGAAGAGACAACTAACACAACACCTATACCCCTATTAGACTATTTTACAGGAACTTCTTTTCCACAGCTCATAAAACGGAGGAAAGGGTCCTGAAAGATATTGTTAATAGAAACGTTATCCCTACAGACAAAAATCAGAGGATAAAACTGACGATTTACTATAAAACCAGAAAAACGGCCAGCCTACTCATGAGAAACTCTCCAGACACAAAACAGAACGCTGAAAGAGACTAACGTCGTCTATGCCTTCAAATGCCCTCTTGGGGACTGTAAGCTCCAAAAAACCCAGTATATACGCAAGACAACAACATCTCTTTCTAGGTGTTTAACGATGCATAAGCAACAGGGCTCCATTAAGGAACATATAATCTCTTCCCACAACCAAACCATCGCCAGAGAAACCCTAGTAAACAACACAGAAATCATCGATAGATACAGGGATAGCAGGCGGCTTGACGTTTGCGAGGCACTACACATCAAGAAGTCAACACCAGCAATGAACAGCCAATTAATGCACAACTATATTCTACCCACCTCAAGACTCCGCTCCAATATAGAAGCATCAAGAAATATGGACCAATAGGCTTTCTACAAACACTTCTATTCAATACCCATTGTTTCGTGTTCTGTCTTGTGTTGATGAAATTAATACCCTATTAATACCACGTCTTGTTCTGTCTTGTGTTGATGAAATTAATACCCTGTTAATGCCACCTCACTCAAAATTATATATATATATATTATATATATATATATATATATATATATATAATATATATATATATATATATATATATATATATATATATAATATATATATATATATATATATATATATACATATATATATATTATTAAATATGACCGAAAAAGTAAGATTAATAATTCTAACACGAATTTTCTCAATCTTTCGTACATTACGCTTCACTGTTGGAGGTAAATAAAAAATCACTTCTCCAAAATTCATTTTTATTTCTAGTCTGACGCGACACGGGCGCGTTTCGTAAAACTTATTACATTTTCAAAGACTTCACAAATACACAACTGATTAGAACTTGCGTTTCTCTGATTTTATATCTACATTTGAGTGAGGTGGGAAGGGTGATGTGGCATTAACAAAGACAGAACAATAGGGGATATTAATAGGGTATTAAAAGTATCAACACAAGACAGAACAGAAACAATGGGTATTGAATAGAAGTGTTTGTAGAAAGCCTATAGGTCCATATTTCTTGATGCTTCTATATTGGAGCGGAGTCTTGAGGTGGGTAGAATATAGTTGTGCAATAATTGGCTGTTGATTGCTGGTGTTGACTTCTTGATGTGTAGTGCCTCGCAAACGTCAAGCCGCCTGCTATCGCTGTATCTATCGATGATTTCTGTGTTGTTTACTAGGATTTCTCTGGCGATGGTTTGGTTATGGGAAGAGATTATATTTCCTTAATGGAGCCCTGTTGCTTATGCATCGTTAAACGCCTAGAAAGAGATGTTGTTGTCTTGCCTATATACTGTTTTTTTTGGAGCTTACAGTCCCAAGTGGGCATTTGAAGGCATAGACGACGTTAGTCTCTTTTAAAGCGTTCTGTTTTGTGTCTGGAGAGTTTCTCATGAGTAGGCTGGCCGTTTTTCTGGTTTTATAGTAAATCGTCAGTTGTATCCTCTGATTTTTGTCTGTAGGGATAACGTTTCTATTAACAATATCTTTCAGGACCCTTTCCTCCGTTTTATGAGCTGTGGAAAAGAAGTTCCTGTAAAATAGTCTAATAGGGGGTATAGGTGTTGTGTTAGTTGTCTCTTCGGAGGTTGCATGGCTTTTCACTTTCCTTCTTATGATGTCTTCGATGAAACCATTGGAGAAGCCGTTATTGACTAGGACCTGCCTTACCCTACAGAGTTCTTCGTCGACTTGCTTCCATTCTGAGCTGTGGCTGAGAGCACGGTCGACGTATGCGTTAACAACACTCCTCTTGTACCTGTCAGGGCAGTCGCTGTTGGCATTTAGGCACATTCCTATGTTTGTTTCCTTAGTGTAGACTGCAGTGTGGAAACCTCCGCCCTTTTCCATGACTGTTACATCTAGAAAAGGCAGCTTCCCATCCTTTTCCGTCTCGTAAGTGAAACGCAGCACGGAACTCTGCTCAAATGCCTCCTGCAGCTCCTGCAGATGTCTGACATCAGGTACCTGTGTAAAAATGTCGTCAACATACCTGCAGTATATGGCCGGTTTCAAGTTCATGTCGACTAAGACTTTTTGCTCGATGGTACCCATGTAGAAGTTTGCAAACAGGACACCTAGGGGAGAACCCATGGCGACCCATCTACTTGCTTATACATGTGCCCATCTGGGCTCAAGAAGGGTGCCTCTTTAGTACAAGCTTGGAGTAGTTTCCTCAGAATACTTTCTGGCATGTCAAGAGGAGTACAGGCTGGATCACGATACACTCTGTCGGCTATCATTCCGATTGTCTCGTCCACAGGTACGTTGGTAAACAGCGATTCTACGTCCAACGAGGCTCTTATCCCTGTGGCCCGTGCGCCCCGCAGTAAGTCCACAAATTCCTTTGGAGACTTCAGGCTGAAGGCGCAAGGAACATAAGGAGTCAGCAGGCCGTTGAGTCGCTTCGCCAGTCTGTACGTGGGTGTGGGTATCTGGCTAATGATTGGCCGAAGTGGGTTTCCAGGCTTGTGCGTCTTGACATTTCCATACGCATATCCAGGTTTATATTCCCCAATGATCTTTGGCAGGTGGAGTCCGGATTTCTTGGCGTTCACAGTTTCGATCAGTTTATTGACCTTTGCTTTTAATTCGGCTGTAGTGTCCTTCGTTACCCTTTGGAACTTAGTTTGGTCAGAGAGTATGATGTTCATTTTCGCCAGATATTCGTCTTTTTTTAGAATGACATATATTGGCGACTTGTCACCTCTCCTGACAACTATCTCCTTGTTCTCACGAACCAAAAGGGTAAAACCAAAATATATATATATATATATATATATATATTATATATTATATATATATATATATATATATATATATATATATATATATATATATATATATATATATATATATATATATATATATATATATATATATATATATATATAGTATGTCGTACCTATTAGCCAGAACGCACTTCTCAGCCTACTATGCAAGGCCCGATTTCCCTAATAAGCTAAGTTTTCCTGAATTAATATATTTTCTCTAATTTTTTTCTTATGAAATGATAAAGCTACCTATTTCATTATGTATGAGGATACTTTTTTTATTGGAGTTAAAATTAACGTAGATATATGGCCGAACCTAACCAACCCTACCTAACCTAACCTAACCTATCTTTATTAGTTAGGTTAGGTTAGGTAACCAAAAAAGTTAGGTTAGGTTAGGTAGGTTAGGTAGTCGAAAACAACTAATTCATGAAACTTGGCTTATTAGGCAAATCGGGCCTTGCATAGTAGGCTGACAAGTGCGTTCTGGCTACTAGGTACGACATATATATATATATATATAATATATATATATATAATATATATATATTATATATATATATATATATATATTATATCTATATATATATATATATATATTATATATATATATATATATATATATATATACCACTAATGTCACAGTACTTAGCATCCATAAAATGTGCACATTCTACCAACTAAGCGTGTCGATGTCTATTTGGTCCGCCCCTTTTGCTCTCAAACACAGAACAAGAAGCGATGATTCCATCGGGCTGGGTAGATTTGATCAATTCTAGGAAATCTGCTGATGATTGTAGACTAAACTTACTTGGAGTGTATGGAGTTAGGAGTTCATTGAGTTTTTTTTGCCAGGTGATAAGTTGGGGCTGGTATTTGGCTGATTATAGGGCGTAGTGGGTTACCTGGTTTATGCGTCTTAACATTGCCGTAGGCATATCATAAGCCATATTCGCCTTGAAGTTTATTGAAATGCACACTACCTTTCTTTGCGTTGATTGCTACCCAGCCCGATGGAATCATCGCTTCCCTGGACGTTGAATCCCTTTTTACCAACGTCCCAGTCGACACAACCATAGGAATGATACTGGACAGAGTATACAGAGACGAGAGCACCCCCAAATTAGACATACCTGAGCCACACTTGAAAAGTCTTCTCGAAGCATGTACAAAGGAAGCCCCTTTCATCAGTCCACAAGGAGACATGTATTTACAAATAGACGGAGTAGCAATGGGCTCCCCCTTAGGAGTTTTATTTGCTAATTTTTATATGGGAACCATCGAAGATAGGGTCTTCAGTAGCAGACAAAAACCAACTGTATACTGCCGTTATGTAGATGACATATTCGTAATAGTAAAAGACTCAGATGAACTAATTGACCTAAAAAGACACCTAGAGAGAGAGTCAGTACTCCGATTTACACATGAAATAGTGAAAATAACAGTCTGCCATTCTTGGATGTACTAATAACAAAACAGGAACCTCTTTAAGCACCAACGTATATACCAAGCCCACCAACATAGGATTATGCCTGAACGGTAGAAGTGAGTGCCCCCAAAGATACAAAGCCAGTGTTCTCAATGCTTATATTCGTCGAGCGCTTACCCACTGCTCTGAATGGAGCAACGTGAGTAGAGAGTTTGAAAGAGTAACTCAGGTATTGGTGAACAACGGATATAGCAACGCGGAAATAAACGCTGCTATAAGAAGACACTTGGACCGTTGGTATAATTCAGAACCTAGAACAGAAACCACAACACCCCCAATAAAAATATATTACAAATCAACCATGCACAGTGAACATATAAAAGAGGAAAGAATAATGAAAGAAATAATCCGTAAAGGAGTAAAAAGCACTACTCCTAACCAAAACATAAACCTGATAATATTCTACAAAACCAAGAAGACTTCCGAACTCCTTATCAAAACAGCCCGAAGCCGACGGAGAACCCTCTACAGCAGTCAAGCGTTGTATACATGTACACTTGCCCCCACGAAGGATGTAACCTTCAATGTAAGTACATAGGTATGACGTCGACCAAGCTGACGAGGCGTTTGACATGCCATCTTCAATCTGGTGCCCCTAGGAATCACATGAGACAAGCCCATGACATTACTCTAACAAGAGAAATGTTGAACAAGAATACTTGCATAATAGACAAAACCCAAGATTCAAGAAGATTACAAATTCTTGAGGCAATTCACATAAGAATAGAGCGACCTACCATGAACACCCAAATCACGGAACTATTTACTCTACCCACCATGAGAGTAAGGACAAGACAAGAACATATCGATGCCAACACAGAAGACAATGTCCAACATAACAGGCCAATTACACTGGATTAATCTTTGTGTTTAGATAGGAGATGCCTCGTATGGGCCAATAAGCCTTCTGCAGCCCCTATATTTATCCCTTATGTATCCCCCCATGTTTTCACCTTCATTGTATTATCACCTGACCTAATGCGGGTATAAAATCAACTAGTATTGTAAGATCTGTTCACTTGAGAATGAACCATGGAGGTTCGAAACGTCGTGCAAATTATACAAATAAGTGTAATACACTCTATAGTAAATCACTTCTTTTCTTCACCTTAAAAGTACGAAAATGAGTTTTGGAGAACTCCTATTTCATTAAGCCCTGATACTAAGAAAATAGTTAGAGGGATAGAAGCCCTAAACCAGAAAATAATAAATACAGAATATGCGGTCATATTCAATGAAACATGTTTGAAAGAAAACCTGCTGCCAATATAATTATATATATATATATATATATATATTATATATATATATATATATATATATATATATATATATATAATATATATTATATATATATATATAATATATATATATATATATATATTTTATATATATATCTATATATATAATATATATATATATATATATATATTATATATATATATATATATATATATATATAATATATATATATAATATATATATGTTCTTCAGTTCTTCTGAACTGAAGAACTCTGTAGGGTAAGGCAGGTCCTAGTCAACAACGGCTTCTCCAATGGTTTCGTCGAAGACATCATAAGAAGGAAAGTGAAACGCCATGCAACCTCTGAAGAGACAACTAACACACAACACCTATACCCCCTATTAGACTATTTTACAGGAACTTCTTTTCCACAGCTCATAAAACGGAGGAAAGGGTCCTGAAAGATATTGTTAATAGAAACGTTATCTTTACAGACAAAAATCAGAGGATAAAACTGACGATTTACTATAAAACCAGAAAACGGCCAGCCTACTCATGAGAAACTCTCCAGACACAAAACAGAACGCTGAAAGAGACTAACGTCGTCTATGCCTTCAAATGCCCTCTTGGGGACTGTAAGCTCCAAAAAACCCAGTATATAGGCAAGACAACAACATCTCTTTCTAGGTGTTTAACGATGCATAAGCAACAGGGCTCCATTAAGGAACATATAATCTCTTCCCACAACCAAACCATCGCCAGAGAAACCCTAGTAAACAACACAGAAATCATCGATAGATACAGGGATAGCAGGCGGCTTGACGTTTGCGAGGCACTACACATCAAGAAGTCAACACCAGCAATGAACAGCCAATTAATGCACAACTATATTCTACCCACCTCAAGACTCCGCTCCAATATAGAAGCATCAAGAAATATGGACAATAGGCTTTCTACAAACACTTCTATTCAATACCCATTGTTTCGTGTTCTGTCTTGTGTTGATGAAATTAATACCCTATTAATACCACCTCTTGTTCTGTCTTGTGTTGATGAAATTAATACCCTGTTAATGCCACCTCACTCAAAAATATATATATATATATATATATATATATATATATATATATATATAGATATATATATATATATATATATATATATATATTATATTATATATATATATATACTATATATATATATTATTAAATATGACCGAAAAAGTAAGATTAATAATTCTAACACGAATTTTCTCAATCTTTCGTACATTACGCTTCACTGTTGGAGGTAAATAAAAAATCACTTCTCCAAAATTCATTTTTATTTCTAGTCTGACGCGACACGGGCGCGTTTCGTAAAACTTATTACATTTTCAAAGACTTCACAAATACACAACTGATTAGAACTTGCGTTTCTCTGATTTTATATCTACATTTGAGTGAGGTGGGAAGGGTGATGTGGCATTAACACAAGACAGAACAATAGGGGATATTAATAGGGTATTAAAAGTATCAACACAAGACAGAACAGAAACAATGGGTATTGAATAGAAGTGTTTGTAGAAAGCCTATAGGTCCATATTTCTTGATGCTTCTATATTGGAGCGGAGTCTTGAGGTGGGTAGAATATAGTTGTGCAATAATTGGCTGTTGATTGCTGGTGTTGACTTCTTGATGTGTAGTGCCTCGCAAACGTCAAGCCGCCTGCTATCGCTGTATCTATCGATGATTTCTGTGTTGTTTACTAGGATTTCTCTGGCGATGGTTTGGTTATGGGAAGAGATTATATGTTCCTTAATGGAGCCCTGTTGCTTATGCATCGTTAAACGCCTAGAAAGAGATGTTGTTGTCTTGCCTATATACTGGTTTTTTTGGAGCTTACAGTCCCCAAGTGGGCATTTGAAGGCATAGACGACGTTAGTCTCTTTTAAAGCGTTCTGTTTTGTGTCTGGAGAGTTTCTCATGAGTAGGCTGGCCGTTTTTCTGGTTTTATAGTAAATCGTCAGTTGTATCCTCTGATTTTTGTCTGTAGGGATAACGTTTCTATTAACAATATCTTTCAGGACCCTTTCCTCCGTTTTATGAGCTGTGGAAAAGAAGTTCCTGTAAAATAGTCTAATAGGGGGTATAGGTGTTGTGTTAGTTGTCTCTTCGGAGGTTGCATGGCTTTTCACTTTCCTTCTTATGATGTCTTCGATGAAACCATTGGAGAAGCCGTTATTGACTAGGACCTGCCTTACCCTACAGAGTTCTTCGTCGACTTGCTTCCATTCTGAGCTGTGGCTGAGAGCACGGTCGACGTATGCGTTAACAACACTCCTCTTGTACCTGTCAGGGCAGTCGCTGTTGGCATTTAGGCACATTCCTATGTTTGTTTCCTTAGTGTAGACTGCAGTGTGGAAACCTCCGCCCTTTTCCATGACTGTTACATCTAGAAAAGGCAGCTTCCCATCCTTTTCCGTCTCGTAAGTGAAACGCAGCACGGAACTCTGCTCAAATGCCTCCTGCAGCTCCTGCAGATGTCTGACATCAGGTACCTGTGTAAAAATGTCGTCAACATACCTGCAGTATATGGCCGGTTTCAAGTTCATGTCGACTAAGACTTTTTGCTCGATGGTACCCATGTAGAAGTTTGCAAACAGGACACCTAGGGGAGAACCCATGGCGACCCCATCTACTTGCTTATACATGTGCCCATCTGGGCTCAAGAAGGGTGCCTCTTTAGTACAAGCTTGGAGTAGTTTCCTCAGAATACTTTCTGGCATGTCAAGAGGAGTACAGGCTGGATCACGATACACTCTGTCGGCTATCATTCCGATTGTCTCGTCCACAGGTACGTTGGTAAACAGCGATTCTACGTCCAACGAGGCTCTTATCCCTGTGGCCCGTGCGCCCCGCAGTAAGTCCACAAATTCCTTTGGAGACTTCAGGCTGAAGGCGCAAGGAACATAAGGAGTCAGCAGGCCGTTGAGTCGCTTCGCCAGTCTGTACGTGGGTGTGGGTATCTGGCTAATGATTGGCCGAAGTGGGTTTCCAGGCTTGTGCGTCTTGACATTTCCATACGCATATCCAGGTTTATATTCCCCAATGATCTTTGGCAGGTGGAGTCCGGATTTCTTGGCGTTCACAGTTTCGATCAGTTTGTTGACCTTTGCTTTTAATTCGGCTGTAGTGTCCTTCGTTACCCTTTGGAACTTAGTTTGGTCAGAGAGTATGATGTTCATTTTCGCCAGATATTCGTCTTTTTTAAGAATGACATATATTGGCGACTTGTCACCTCTCCTGACAACTATCTCCTTGTTCTCACGAACCAAAAGGGTAAAACCAAAATATATATATATATATATATATATATATATTATATATATTATATATATATATATTATATATATATATATATATATATTATATATATATATATATAGTATGTCGTACCTATTAGCCAGAACGCACTTCTCAGCCTACTATGCAAGGCCCGATTTCCCTAATAAGCTAAGTTTTCCTGAATTAATATATTTTCTCTAATTTTTTTCTTATGAAATGATAAAGCTACCTATTTCATTATGTATGAGGATACTTTTTTTATTGGAGTTAAAATTAACGTAGATATATGGCCGAACCTAACCAACCCTACCTAACCTAACCTAACCTATCTTTATTAGTTAGGTTAGGTTAGGTAACCAAAAAAGTTAGGTTAGGTTAGGTAGGTTAGGTAGTCGAAAAACAACTAATTCATGAAAACTTGGCTTATTAGGCAAATCGGCCTTGCATAGTAGGCTGACAAGTGCGTTCTGGCTACTAGGTACGACATATATATATATATATATATATATATATATATATATATATATATATATATATATATATATATAATATATATATATAATATATATATATATATATATACCACTAATGTCACAGTACTTAGCATCCATAAAATGTGCACATTCTACCAACTAAGCGTGTCGATGTCTATTTGGTCCGCCCCTTTTGCTCTCAAACACAGAACAAGAAGCGATGATTCCATCGGGCTGGTAGATTTGATCAATTCTAGGAAATCTGCTGATGATTGTAGACTAAACTTACTTGGAGTGTATGGAGTTAGGAGTTCATTGAGTTTTTTTGCCAGGTGATAAGTTGGGGCTGGTATTTGGCTGATTATAGGGCGTAGTGGGTTACCTGGTTTATGCGTCTTAACATTGCCGTAGGCATATCATAAGCCATATTCGCCTTGAAGTTTATTGAAATGCACACTACCTTTCTTTGCGTTGATTGCTACCCAGCCCGATGGAATCATCGCTTCCCTGGACGTTGAATCCCTTTTTACCAACGTCCCAGTCGACACAACCATAGGAATGATACTGGACAGAGTATACAGAGACGAGAGCACCCCCAAATTAGACATACCTGAGCCACACTTGAAAAGTCTTCTCGAAGCATGTACAAAGGAAGCCCTTTCATCAGTCCACAAGGAGACATGTATTTACAAATAGACGGAGTAGCAATGGGCTCCCCCTTAGGAGTTTTATTTGCTAATTTTTATATGGGAACCATCGAAGATAGGGTCTTCAGTAGCAGACAAAAACCAACTGTATACTGCCGTTATGTAGATGACATATTCGTAATAGTAAAAGACTCAGATGAACTAATTGACCTAAAAAGACACCTAGAGAGAGAGTCAGTACTCCGATTTACACATGAAAATAGTGAAAATAACAGTCTGCCATTCTTGGATGTACTAATAACAAAAACAGGAACCTCTTTAAGCACCAACGTATATACCAAGCCCACCAACATAGGATTATGCCTGAACGGTAGAAGTGAGTGCCCCAAAGATACAAAGCCAGTGTTCTCAATGCTTATATTCGTCGAGCGCTTACCCACTGCTCTGAATGGAGCAACGTGAGTAGAGAGTTTGAAAGAGTAACTCAGGTATTGGTGAACAACGGATATAGCAACGCGGAAATAAACGCTGCTATAAGAAGACACTTGGACCGTTGGTATAATTCAGAACCTAGAACAGAAACACAACACCCCCAATAAAATTATATTACAAATCAACCATGCACAGTGAACATATAAAAGAGGAAAGAATAATGAAAGAAATAATCCGTAAAGGAGTAAAAAGCACTACTCCTAACCAAAACATAAACCTGATAATATTCTACAAAACCAAGAAGACTTCCGAACTCCTTATCAAAAACAGCCCGAAGCCGACGGAGAACCCTCTACAGCAGTCAAGCGTTGTATACATGTACACTTGCCCCCACGAAGGATGTAACCTTCAATGTAAGTACATAGGTATGACGTCGACCAAGCTGACGAGGCGTTTGACATGCCATCTTCAATCTGGTGCCCCTAGGAATCACATGAGACAAGCCCATGACATTACTCTAACAAGAGAAATGTTGAACAAGAATACTTGCATAATAGACAAAACCCAAGATTCAAGAAGATTACAAATTCTTGAGGCAATTCACATAAGAATAGAGCGACCTACCATGAACACCCAAATCACGGAACTATTTACTCTACCCACCATGAGAGTAAGGACAAGACAAGAACATATCGATGCCAACACAGAAGACAATGTCCAACATACAGGCCAATTACACTGGATTAATCTTTGTGTTTAGATAGGAGATGCCTCGTATGGGCCAATACGCCTTCTGCAGCCCCTATATTTATCCCTTATGTATCCCCCCATGTTTTCACCTTCATTGTATTATCACCTGACCTAATGCGGGTATAAAATCAACTAGTATTGTAAGATCTGTTCACTTGAGAATGAACCATGGAGGTTCGAAACGTCGTGCAAATTATACAAATAAGTGTAATACACTCTATAGTAAATCACTTCTTTTCTTCACCTTAAAAGTACGAAAATGAGTTTTGGAGAACTCCTATTTCAATTAAGCCCTGATACTAAGAAAATAGTTAGAGGGATAGAAGCCCTAAACCAGAAAATAATAAATACAGAATATGCGGTCATATTCAATGAAACATGTTTGAAAGAAAACCTGCTGCCAATATATATATATATATATATATATATATATATTATATATATATATATATATTATATATATATATATATATTAATATATATATATATATATATATATATAAATATATTATAATTATATATATATTTATATATATTAATATATATTATAATATATATATATATATATATATATATATATATATATTATAATATATATATATATTATATATATATGTTCTTCAGTTCTTCTGAACTGAAGAACTCTGTAGGGTAAGGCAGGTCCTAGTCAACAACGGCTTCTCCAATGGTTTCGTCGAAGACATCATAAGAAGGAAAGTGAAACGCCATGCAACCTCTGAAGAGACAACTAACACAACACCTATACCCCCTATTAGACTATTTTACAGGAACTTCTTTTCCACAGCTCATAAAACGGAGGAAAGGGTCCTGAAAGATATTGTTAATAGAAACGTTATCCTACAGACAAAAATCAGAGGATAAAACTGACGATTTACTATAAAACCAGAAAAACGGCCAGCCTACTCATGAGAAACTCTCCAGACACAAAACAGAACGCTGAAAGAGACTAACGTCGTCTATGCCTTCAAATGCCCTCTTGGGGACTGTAAGCTCCAAAAACCCAGTATATAGGCAAGACAACAACATCTCTTTCTAGGTGTTTAACGATGCATAAGCAACAGGGCTCCATTAAGGAACATATAATCTCTTCCCAACCAAACCATCGCCAGAGAAACCCTAGTAAACAAACAGAAATCATCGATAGATACAGGGATAGCAGGCGGCTTGACGTTTGCGAGGCACTACACATCAAGAAGTCAACACCAGCAATGAACAGCCAATTAATGCACAACTATATTCTACCCACCTCAAGACTCCGCTCCAATATAGAAGCATCAAGAAATATGGACCAATAGGCTTTCTACAAACACTTCTATTCAATACCCATTGTTTCGTGTTCTGTCTTGTGTTGATGAAATTAATACCCTATTAATACCACCTCTTGTTCTGTCTTGTGTTGATGAAATTAATACCCTGTTAATGCCACCTCACTCAAAAATATATATATATATATATATATATATATATATATATATGTATATATAATGTCGTACCTAGTAGCCAGAACTCACTTCTCAGCCTACTATTCAAGGCCCGATTTGCCTAATAAGCCAAGTTTTCTGAATTAATATATTTACTATAATTTTTTTCTTATGAATGATAAAGCAACCCTTTTCTCTATGTATGAGGTCATTTTTTTTTATTGGAGTTAAAATTAACGTAGATATATGACCGAACCTAACCAACCCTACCTAACCTAACCTAACCTATATTTATAGGTAAGGTTAGGTTAGGTAGCCAAAAAAAGCTAGGTTAGGTTAGGTTAGGTAGGTTAGGTAGACGAAAAACATTAATTCATGAAAACTTGGCTTATTAGGCAAATCGGGCCTTGAATAGTAGGCTGAGAAGTGCGTTCTGGCTGTTAGGTACGACATATATATATATATAGATATATATATATATATAATATATATATATTATATATATATATATATATATATATATATATATATATATATATACATATATATATATTATTAATATGACCGAAAAGTAAGATTAATAATTCTAACACGAATTTTCTCAATCTTTCGTACATTACGCTTCACTGTTGGAGGTAAATAAAAAATCACTTCTCCAAAATTCATTTTTATTTCTAGTCTGACGCGACACGGGCGCGTTTCGTAAAACTTATTACATTTTCAAAGACTTCACAAATACACAACTGATTAGAACTTGCGTTTCTCTGATTTTATATCTACATTTGAGTGAGGTGGGAAGGGTGATGTGGCATTAACACAAGACAGAACAATAGGGGATATTAATAGGGTATTAAAAGTATCAACACAAGACAGAACAGAAACAATGGGTATTGAATAGAAGTGTTTGTAGAAAGCCTATAGGTCCATATTTCTTGATGCTTCTATATTGGAGCGGAGTCTTGAGGTGGGTAGAATATAGTTGTGCAATAATTGGCTGTTGATTGCTGGTGTTGACTTCTTGATGTGTAGTGCCTCGCAAACGTCAAGCCGCCTGCTATCGCTGTATCTATCGATGATTTCTGTGTTGTTTACTAGGATTTCTCTGGCGATGGTTTGGTTATGGGAAGAGATTATATGTTCCTTAATGGAGCCCTGTTGCTTATGCATCGTTAAACGCCTAGAAAGATGTTGTTGTCTTGCCTATATACTGTTTTTTTTTGGAGCTTACAGTCCCCAAGTGGGCATTTGAAGGCATAGACGACGTTAGTCTCTTTTAAAGCGTTCTGTTTTGTGTCTGGAGAGTTTCTCATGAGTAGGCTGGCCGTTTTTCTGGTTTTATAGTAAATCGTCAGTTGTATCCTCTGATTTTTGTCTGTAGGGATAACGTTTCTATTAACAATATCTTTCAGGACCCTTTCCTCCGTTTTATGAGCTGTGGAAAAGAAGTTCCTGTAAAATAGTCTAATAGGGGGTATAGGTGTTGTGTTAGTTGTCTCTTCGGAGGTTGCATGGCTTTTCACTTTCCTTCTTATGATGTCTTCGATGAAACCATTGGAGAAGCCGTTATTGACTAGGACCTGCCTTACCCTACAGAGTTCTTCGTCGACTTGCTTCCATTCTGAGCTGTGGCTGAGAGCACGGTCGACGTATGCGTTAACAACACTCCTCTTGTACCTGTCAGGGCAGTCGCTGTTGGCATTTAGGCACATTCCTATGTTTGTTTCCTTAGTGTAGACTGCAGTGTGGAAACCTCCGCCCTTTTCCATGACTGTTACATCTAGAAAAGGCAGCTTCCCATCCTTTTCCGTCTCGTAAGTGAAACGCAGCACGGAACTCTGCTCAAATGCCTCCTGCAGCTCCTGCAGATGTCTGACATCAGGTACCTGTGTAAAAATGTCGTCAACATACCTGCAGTATATGGCCGGTTTCAAGTTCATGTCGACTAAGACTTTTTGCTCGATGGTACCCATGTAGAAGTTTGCAAACAGGACACCTAGGGGAGAACCCATGGCGACCCCATCTACTGCTTTATACATGTGCCCATCTGGGCTCAAGAAGGGTGCCTCTTTAGTACAAGCTTGGAGTAGTTTCCTCAGAATACTTTCTGGCATGTCAAGAGGAGTACAGGCTGGATCACGATACACTCTGTCGGCTATCATTCCGATTGTCTCGTCCACAGGTACGTTGGTAAACAGCGATTCTACGTCCAACGAGGCTCTTATCCCTGTGGCCCGTGCGCCCCGCAGTAAGTCCACAAATTCCTTTGGAGACTTCAGGCTGAAGGCGCAAGGAACATAAGGAGTCAGCAGGCCGTTGAGTCGCTTCGCCAGTCTGTACGTGGTGTGGGTATCTGGCTAATGATTGGCCGAAGTGGGTTTCCAGGCTTGTGCGTCTTGACATTTCCATACGCATATCCAGGTTTATATTCCCCAATGATCTTTGGCAGGTGGAGTCCGGATTTCTTGGCGTTCACAGTTTCGATCAGTTTGTTGACCTTTGCTTTTAATTCGGCTGTAGTGTCCTTCGTTACCCTTTGGAACTTAGTTTGGTCAGAGAGTATGATGTTCATTTTCGCCAGATATTCGTCTTTTTTAAGAATGACATATATTGGCGACTTGTCACCTCTCCTGACAACTATCTCCTTGTTCTCACGAACCAAAAGGGTAAAACCAAAATATATATATATATATATAATATATATATATATATATATATATATTATATATATATATATATAATATATATATATATATATATATATATATATATATAGTATGTCGTACCTATTAGCCAGAACGCACTTCTCAGCCTACTATGCAAGGCCGATTTCCCTAATAAGCTAAGTTTTCCTGAATTAATATATTTTCTCTAATTTTTTTCTTATGAAATGATAAGCTACCTATTTCATTATGTATGAGGATACTTTTTTTATTGGAGTTAAAATTAACGTAGATATATGGCCGAACCTAACCAACCCTACCTAACCTAACCTAACCTATCTTTATTAGTTAGGTTAGGTTAGGTAACCAAAAAAGTTAGGTTAGGTTAGGTAGGTTAGGTAGTCGAAAAACAACTAATTCATGAAAACTTGGCTTATTAGGCAAATCGGGCCTTGCATAGTAGGCTGACAAGTGCGTTCTGGCTACTAGGTACGACATATATATATATATATATATATATATATATATATATATATATATATATTATATATATATATATATATATTAATATCTATATATATATATATATATTATATATATATATATATATATATATATATATACCACTAATGTCACAGTACTTAGCATCCATAAAATGTGCACATTCTACCAACTAAGCGGTCGATGTCTATTTGGTCCGCCCCTTTTGCTCTCAAACACAGAACAAGAAGCGATGATTCCATCGGGCTGGGTAGATTTGATCAATTCTAGGAAATCTGCTGATGATTGTAGACTAAACTTACTTGGAGTGTATGGAGTTAGGAGTTCATTGAGTTTTTTTGCCAGGTGATAAGTTGGGGCTGGTATTGGCTGATTATAGGGCGTAGTGGGTTACCTGGTTTATGCGTCTTAACATTGCCGTAGGCATATCATAAGCCATATTCGCCTTGAAGTTTATTGAAATGCACACTACCTTTCTTTGCGTTGATTGCTACCCAGCCCGATGGAATCATCGCTTCCCTGGACGTTGAATCCCTTTTTACCAACGTCCCAGTCGACACAACCATAGGAATGATACTGGACAGAGTATACAGAGACGAGAGCACCCCCAAATTAGACATACCTGAGCCACACTTGAAAAGTCTTCTCGAAGCATGTACAAAGGAAGCCCCTTTCATCAGTCCACAAGGAGACATGTATTTACAAATAGACGGAGTAGCAATGGGCTCCCCCTTAGGAGTTTTATTTGCTAATTTTTATGGGAACCATCGAAGATAGGGTCTTCAGTAGCAGACAAAAACCAACTGTATACTGCCGTTATGTAGATGACATATTCGTAATAGTAAAAGACTCATGAACTAATTGACCTAAAAAGACACCTAGAGAGAGAGTCAGTACTCCGATTTACACATGAAAATAGTGAAAATAACAGTCTGCCATTCTTGGATGTACTAATAACAAAAACAGGAACCTCTTTAAGCACCAACGTATATACCAAGCCCACCAACATAGGATTATGCCTGAACGGTAGAAGTGAGTGCCCCAAAGATACAAAGCCAGTGTTCTCAATGCTTATATTCGTCGAGCGCTTACCCACTGCTCTGAATGGAGCAACGTGAGTAGAGAGTTTGAAAGAGTAACTCAGGTATTGGTGAACAACGGATATAGCAACGCGGAAATAAACGCTGCTATAAGAACACTTGGACCGTTGGTATAATTCAGAACCTAGAACAGAAACCACAACACCCCCAATAAAATTATATTACAAATCACCATGCACAGTGAACATATAAAAGAGGAAAGAATAATGAAAGAAATAATCCGTAAAGGAGTAAAAAGCACTACTCCTAACCAAAACATAAACCTGATAATATTCTACAAAACCAAGAAGACTTCCGAACTCCTTATCAAAAACAGCCCGAAGCCGACGGAGAACCCTCTACAGCAGTCAAGCGTTGTATACATGTACACTTGCCCCCACGAAGGATGTAACCTTCAATGTAAGTACATAGGTATGACGTCGACCAAGCTGACGAGGCGTTTGACATGCCATCTTCAATCTGGTGCCCCTAGGAATCACATGAGACAAGCCCATGACATTACTCTAACAAGAGAAATGTTGAACAAGAATACTTGCATAATAGACAAAACCCAAGATTCAAGAAGATTACAAATTCTTGAGGCAATTCACATAAGAATAGAGCGACCTACCATGAACACCCAAATCACGGAACTATTTACTCTACCCCCATGAGAGTAAGGACAAGACAAGAACATATCGATGCCAACACAGAAGACAATGTCCAACATAACAGGCCAATTACACTGGATTAATCTTTGTGTTTAGATAGGAGATGCCTCGTATGGGCCAATACGCCTTCTGCAGCCCCTATATTTATCCCTTATGTATCCCCCCATGTTTTCACCTTCATTGTATTATCACCTGACCTAATGCGGGTATAAAATCAACTAGTATTGTAAGATCTGTTCACTTGAGAATGAACCATGGAGGTTCGAAACGTCGTGCAAATTATACAAATAAGTGTAATACACTCTATAGTAAATCACTTCTTTTCTTCACCTTAAAAGTACGAAAATGAGTTTGGAGAACTCCTATTTCAATTAAGCCCTGATACTAAGAAAATAGTTAGAGGGATAGAAGCCCTAAACCAGAAAATAATAAATACAGAATATGCGGTCATATTCAATGAAACATGTTTGAAAGAAAACCTGCTGCCATATTATATATATATATATATCTATATATATATATATATATATATATATATATATATAATATTATATATATATATTAATATATATTATATTTATATATATATATATTATATATATAATATATATATATATATATATATAATATAATATATATTATATATATATATATATATATATATATTATATTCTTCACTGACTGAAGAACTCTGTAGGGTAAGGCAGGTCCTAGTCAACAACGGCTTCTCCAATGGTTTTCGTCGAAGACATCATAAGAAGGAAAGTGAAACGCCATGCAACCTCTGAAGAGACAACTAACACAACACCTATACCCCCTATTAGACTATTTTACAGGAACTTCTTTTCCACAGCTCATAAAACGGAGGAAAGGGTCCTGAAAGATATTGTTAATAGAAACGTTATCCCTACAGACAAAAATCAGAGGATAAAACTGACGATTTACTATAAAACCAGAAAAACGGCCAGCCTACTCATGAGAAACTCTCCAGACACAAACAGAACGCTGAAGAGACTAACGTCGTCTATGCCTTCAAATGCCCTCTTAGGGACTGTAAGCTCCAAAAAACCCAGTATATAGGCAAGACAACAACATCTCTTTCTAGGTGTTTAACGATGCATAAGCAACAGGCTCCATTAAGGAACATATAATCTCTTCCCACAACCAAACCATCGCCAGAGAAACCCTAGTAAACAACACAGAAATCATCGATAGATACAGGGATAGCAGGCGGCTTGACGTTTGCGAGGCACTACACATCAAGAAGTCAACACCAGCAATCAACAGCCAATTAATGCACAACTATATTCTACCCACCTCAAGACTCCGCTCCAATATAGAAGCATCAAGAAATATGGACCAATAGGCTTTCTACAAACACTTCTATTCAATACCCATTGTTTCGTGTTCTGTCTTGTGTTGATGAAATTAATACCCTATTAATACCACCTCTTGTTCTGTCTTGTGTTGATGAAATTAATACCCTGTTAATGCCACCTCACTCAAAATATATATATATATATATATATATATATATATATATATATAATATATATATATATTATATATATATATATATAATATATATATATTATATATATATATATATATATATACATATATATATATTATTAAATATGACCGAAAAAGTAAGATTAATAATTCTAACACGAATTTTCTCAATCTTTCGTACATTACGCTTCACTGTTGGAGGTAAATAAAAAATCACTTCTCCAATTCATTTTTATTTCTAGTCTGACGCGACACGGGCGCGTTTCGTAAAACTTATTACATTTTCAAAGACTTCACAAATACACAACTGATTAGAACTTGCGTTTCTCTGATTTTATATCTACATTTGAGTGAGGTGGGAAGGGTGATGTGGCATTAACACAAGACAGAACAATAGGGGATATTAATAGGGTATTAAAAGTATCAACACAAGACAGAACAGAAACAATGGGTATTGAATAGAAGTGTTTGTAGAAAGCCTATAGGTCCATATTTCTTGATGCTTCTATATTGGAGCGGAGTCTTGAGGTGGGTAGAATATAGTTGTGCAATAATTGGCTGTTGATTGCTGGTGTTGACTTCTTGATGTGTAGTGCCTCGCAAACGTCAAGCCGCCTGCTATCGCTGTATCTATCGATGATTTCTGTGTTGTTTACTAGGATTTCTCTGGCGATGGTTTGGTTATGGGAAGAGATTATATGTTCCTTAATGGAGCCCTGTTGCTTATGCATCGTTAAACGCCTAGAAAGAGATGTTGTTGTCTTGCCTATATACTGGTTTTTTTGGAGCTTACAGTCCCCAAGTGGGCATTTGAAGGCATAGACGACGTTAGTCTCTTTTAAAGCGTTCTGTTTTGTGTCTGGAGAGTTTCTCATGAGTAGGCTGGCCGTTTTTCTGGTTTTATAGTAAATCGTCAGTTGTATCCTCTGATTTTTGTCTGTAGGGATAACGTTTCTATTAACAATATCTTTCAGGACCCTTTCCTCCGTTTTATGAGCTGTGGAAAAGAAGTTCCTGTAAAATAGTCTAATAGGGGGTATAGGTGTTGTGTTAGTTGTCTCTTCGGAGGTTGCATGGCTTTTCACTTTCCTTCTTATGATGTCTTCGATGAAACCATTGGAGAAGCCGTTATTGACTAGGACCTGCCTTACCCTACAGAGTTCTTCGTCGACTTGCTTCCATTCTGAGCTGTGGCTGAGAGCACGGTCGACGTATGCGTTAACAACACTCCTCTTGTACCTGTCAGGGCAGTCGCTGTTGGCATTTAGGCACATTCCTATGTTTGTTTCCTTAGTGTAGACTGCAGTGTGGAAACCTCCGCCCTTTTCCATGACTGTTACATCTAGAAAAGGCAGCTTCCCATCCTTTTCCGTCTCGTAAGTGAAACGCAGCACGGAACTCTGCTCAAATGCCTCCTGCAGCTCCTGCAGATGTCTGACATCAGGTACCTGTGTAAAAATGTCGTCAACATACCTGCAGTATATGGCCGGTTTCAAGTTCATGTCGACTAAGACTTTTTGCTCGATGGTACCCATGTAGAAGTTTGCAAACAGGACACCTAGGGGAGAACCCATGGCGACCCCATCTACTTGCTTATACATGTGCCCATCCGGGCTCAAGAAGGGTGCCTCTTTAGTACAAGCTTGGAGTAGTTTCCTCAGAATACTTTCTGGCATGTCAAGAGGAGTACAGGCTGGATCACGATACACTCTGTCGGCTATCATTCCGATTGTCTCGTCCACAGGTACGTTGGTAAACAGCGATTCTACGTCCAACGAGGCTCTTATCCCTGTGGCCCGTGCGCCCCGCAGTAAGTCCACAAATTCCTTTGGAGACTTCAGGCTGAAGGCGCAAGGAACATAAGGAGTCAGCAGGCCGTTGAGTCGCTTCGCCAGTCTGTACGTGGGTGTGGGTATCTGGCTAATGATTGGCCGAAGTGGGTTTCCAGGCTTGTGCGTCTTGACATTTCCATACGCATATCCAGGTTTATATTCCCCAATGATCTTTGGCAGGTGGAGTCCGGATTTCTTGGCGTTCACAGTTTCGATCAGTTTGTTGACCTTTGCTTTTAATTCGGCTGTAGTGTCCTTCGTTACCCTTTGGAACTTAGTTTGGTCAGAGAGTATGATGTTCATTTTCGCCAGATATTCGTCTTTTTTAAGAATGACATATATTGGCGACTTGTCACCTCTCCTGACAACTATCTCCTTGTTCTCACGAACCAAAAGGGTAAAACCAAAATATATATATATATATATATATATATATATATATATATATATATATATATATATATATATATATATATATATATATATATATAGTATGTCGTACCTATTAGCCAGAACGCACTTCTCAGCCTACTATGCAAGGCCCGATTTGCCTAATAAGCTAAGTTTTCCTGAATTAATATATTTTCTCTAATTTTTTCTTATGAAATGATAAAGCTACCTATTTCATTATGTATGAGGATACTTTTTTTATTGGAGTTAAAATTAACGTAGATATATGGCCGAACCTAACCAACCCTACCTAACCTAACCTAACCTATCTTTATTAGTTAGGTTAGGTTAGGTAACCAAAAAAGTTAGGTTAGGTTAGGTAGGTTAGGTAGTCGAAAAACAACTAATTCATGAAAACTTGGCTTATTAGGCAAATCGGGCCTTGCATAGTAGGCTGACAAGTGCGTTCTGGCTACTAGGTACGACATATATATATATATATATATATATATATATATATATATATATATATATATATATATATATATATATATATATATATATATATATATATATATATATATATATACCACTAATGTCACAGTACTTAGCATCCATAAAATGTGCACATTCTACCAACTAAGCGTGTCGATGTCTATTTGGTCCGCCCCTTTTGCTCTCAAACACAGAACAAGAAGCGATGATTCCATCGGGCTGGGTAGATTTGATCAATTCTAGGAAATCTGCTGATGATTGTAGACTAAACTTACTTGGAGTGTATGGAGTTAGGAGTTCATTGAGTTTTTTTGCCAGGTGATAAGTTGGGGTTGGTATTTGGCTGATTATAGGGCGTAGTGGGTTACCTGGTTTATGCGTCTTAACATTGCCGTAGGCATATCATAAGCCATATTCGCCTTGAAGTTTATTGAAATGCACACTACCTTTCTTTGCGTTGATTGCTACCCAGCCCGATGGAATCATCGCTTCCCTGGACGTTGAATCCCTTTTTACCAACGTCCCAGTCGACACAACCATAGGAATGATACTGGACAGAGTATACAGAGACGAGAGCACCCCCAAATTAGACATACCTGAGCCACACTTGAAAAGTCTTCTCGAAGCATGTACAAAGGAAGCCCCTTTCATCAGTCCACAAGGAGACATGTATTTACAAATAGACGGAGTAGCAATGGGCTCCCCCTTAGGAGTTTTATTTGCTAATTTTTATATGGGAACCATCGAAGATAGGGTCTTCAGTAGCAGACAAAAACCAACTGTATACTGCCGTTATGTAGATGACATATTCGTAATAGTAAAAGACTCAGATGAACTAATTGACCTAAAAAGACACCTAGAGAGAGAGTCAGTACTCCGATTTACACATGAAAATAGTGAAAATAACAGTCTGCCATTCTTGGATGTACTAATAACAAAAACAGGAACCTCTTTAAGCACCAACGTATATACCAAGCCCACCAACATAGGATTATGCCTGAACGGTAGAAGTGAGTGCCCCCAAAGATACAAAGCCAGTGTTCTCAATGCTATATTCGTCGAGCGCTTACCCACTGCTCTGAATGGAGCAACGTGAGTAGAGAGTTTGAAAGAGTAACTCAGGTATTGGTGAACAACGGATATAGCAACGCGGAAATAACGCTGCTATAAGAAGACACTTGGACCGTTGGTATAATTCAGAACCTAGAACAGAAACCACAACACCCCAATAAAGTTATATTACAAATCAACCATGCACAGTGAACATATAAAAGAGGAAAGAATAATGAAAGAAATAATCCGTAAAGGAGTAAAAAGCACTACTCCTAACCAAAACATAAACCTGATAATATTCTACAAACCAAGAAGACTTCCGAACTCCTTATCAAAAACAGCCCGAAGCCGACGGAGAACCCTCTACAGCAGTCAAGCGTTGTATACATGTACACTTGCCCCCACGAAGGATGTAACCTTCAATGTAAGTACATAGGTATGACGTCGACCAAGCTGACGAGGCGTTTGACATGCCATCTTCAATCGGGTGCCCCTAGGAATCACATGAGACAAGCCCATGACATTACTCTAACAAGAGAAATGTTGAACAAGAATACTTGCATAATAGACAAAACCCAAGATTCAAGAAGATTACAAATTCTTGAGGCAATTCACATAAGAATAGAGCGACCTACCATGAACACCCAAATCACGGAACTATTTACTCTACCCACCATGAGAGTAAGGACAAGACAAGAACATATCGATGCCAACACAGAAGACAATGTCCAACATAACAGGCAATTACACTGGATTAATCTTTGTGTTTAGATAGGAGATGCCTCGTATGGGCCAATAAGCCTTCTGCAGCCCCTATATTTATCCCTTATGTATCCCCCCATGTTTTCACCTTCATTGTATTATCACCTGACCTAATGCGGGTATAAAATCAACTAGTATTGTAAGATCTGTTCACTTGAGAATGAACCATGGAGGTTCGAAACGTCGTGCAAATTATACAAATAAGTGTAATACACTCTATAGTAAATCACTTCTTTTCTTCACCTTAAAGTACGAAAATGAGTTTTGGAGAACTCCTATTTCAATTAAGCCCTGATGCTAAGAAAATAGTTAGAGGGATAGAAGCCCTAAACCAGAAAATAATAAATACAGAATATGCGGTCATATTCAATGAAACATGTTTGAAAGAAAACCTGCTGCCAGTATACACCAATATAAACCCACATGACCCAGCAGTCCGCAATACAGAGTTTACCTATAGGTATAGGCAAGAGCTCATTCGGCATCAACTAAACAAGAAGAAGGAAGCCCTCCAAACCTTTATAGAGCAGGCGGAGCATCTGTTAAACAAATGGACCCAGTACGACATCCCTATCCAACTCAAGCAAACCATTAACAGTGAACTATTTAACCTGAAACAACAACATAAAACTCTTGTAGAAACAAAGACACTCCGTAAGTTAACATCCCTAAACGGTGGACAGCTAAAAATCCCTCGTCCTAAAGATGGCTACTTTAACCTGACTTCTTATGATCTTACCCAGGACCAACGAGACCTCTTAAATCTTGGTCTAAATTGTCAATTCTTATCTAAACCAAAGATGCATCAAAAACGCCGGGAAATCGAAATGCTTCTGGACGATATCCATAAGCTAGAAGACAACAAAAAAGTCATCACCACTGACACACTTCAAGCTGAACTACTTGCAGAAGCAGGGAAAAAACGAGGAACATATTCATCTACAATCTTAACCCCACGACTCAAAGAAGCAGCGAAACAACTAAAAAATCTGAAAGACGTAACAATAAGAAAAGCCGACAAAACAGCAGCATATGTATTGATTCCTACCCATGAATACATGAACAAAATTAGCGACATCCTAAGTGACGACTCCAAATTTCAACGAATCACGAGGAACCCCGTAGAAGACCTTAAGCGGAAAGTAAACAAAACAATTACAGCAATCAACGCAAAGAAAGGTAGTGTGCATTTCAATAAACTTCAAGGCGACTATGGCTTAGGATATGCCTACGGCAATGTTAAGACGCATAAACCAGGTAACCCACTACGCCCTATAATCAGCCAAATACCAACCCCAACTTATTACCTGGCAAAAAAACTCAATGAACTCCTAACTCCATACACTCCAAGTAAGTTTAGTCTACAATCATCAGCAGATTTCCTAGAATTGATCAAATCTACCCAGCCCGATGGAATCATCGCTTCCCTGGACGTTGAATCCCTTTTTACCAACGTCCCAGTCGACACAACCATAGGAATGATACTGGACAGAGTATACAGAGACGAGAGCACCCCCAAATTAGACATACCTGAGCCACACTTGAAAAGTCTTCTCGAAGCATGTACAAAGGAAGCCCCTTTCATCAGTCCACAAGGAGACATGTATTTACAAATAGACGGAGTAGCAATGGGCTCCCCCTTAGGAGTTTTATTTGCTAATTTTTATATGGGAACCATCGAAGATAGGGTCTTCAGTAGCAGACAAAAACCAACTGTATACTGCCGTTATGTAGATGACATATTCGTAATAGTAAAAGACTCAGATGAACTAATTGACCTAAAAAGACACCTAGAGAGAGAGTCAGTACTCCGATTTACACATGAAAATAGTGAAAATAACAGTCTGCCATTCTTGGATGTACTAATAACAAAAACAGGAACCTCTTTAAGCACCAACGTATATACCAAGCCCACCAACATAGGATTATGCCTGAACGGTAGAAGTGAGTGCCCCCAAAGATACAAAGCCAGTGTTCTCAATGCTTATATTCGTCGAGCGCTTACCACTGCTCTGAATGGAGCAACGTGAGTAGAGAGTTTGAAAGAGTAACTCAGGTATTGGTGAACAACGGATATAGCAACGCGGAAATAAACGCTGCTATAAGAAGACACTTGGACCGTTGGTATAATTCAGAACCTAGAACAGAAACCACAACACCCCCAATAAAATTATATTACAAATCAACCATGCACAGTGAACATATAAAAGAGGAAAGAATAATGAAAGAAATAATCCGTAAAGGAGTAAAAAGCACTACTCCTAACCAAAACATAAACCTGATAATATTCTACAAAACCAAGAAGACTTCCGAACTCCTTATCAAAAACAGCCCGAAGCCGACGGAGAACCCTCTACAGCAGTCAAGCGTTGTATACATGTACACTTGCCCCCACGAAGGATGTAACTTCAATGTAAGTACATAGGTATGACGTCGACCAAGCTGACGAGGCGTTTGACATGCCATCTTCAATCTGGTGCCCCTAGGAATCACATGAGACAAGCCCATGACATTACTCTAACAAGAGAAATGTTGAACAAGAATACTTGCATAATAGACAAAACCCAAGATTCAAGAAGATTACAAATTCTTGAGGCAATTCACATAAGAATAGAGCGACCTACCATGAACACCCAAATCACGGAACTATTTACTCTACCCACCATGAGAGTAAGGACAAGACAAGAACATATCGATGCCAACACAGAAGACAATGTCCAACATAACAGGCCAATTACACTGGATTAATCTTTGTGTTTAGATAGGAGATGCCTCGTATGGGCCAATACGCCTTCTGCAGCCCCTATATTTATCCCTTATGTATCCCCCCATGTTTTCACCTTCATTGTATTATCACCTGACCTAATGCGGGTATAAAATCAACTAGTATTGTAAGATCTGTTCACTTGAGAATGAACCATGGAGGTTCGAAACGTCGTGCAAATTATACAAATAAGTGTAATACACTCTATAGTAAATCACTTCTTTTCTTCACCTTAAAAGTACGAAAATGAGTTTTGGAGAACTCCTATTTCAATTAAGCCCTGATACTAAGAAAATAGTTAGAGGGATAGAAGCCCTAAACCAGAAAATAATAAATACAGAATATGCGGTCATATTCAATGAAACATGTTTGAAAGAAAATCTGCTGCCAATATATATATATATATATATATATATATATATATATATATATATATATATATATATATATATATATATATATATATATATATATATATATATATATATATATATATATATATAATATAATATATATATATATATATATATATATATATATATATATATATATATATATATATATATATATATATATATATATATATATATATATATGTTCTTCAGTTCTTCTGAACTGAAGAACTCTGTAGGGTAAGGCAGGTCCTAGTCAACAACGGCTTCTCCAATGGTTTCGTCGAAGACATCATAAGAAGGAAAGTGAAACGCCATGCAACCTCTGAAGAGACAACTAACACAACACCTATACCCCCTATTAGACTATTTTACAGGAACTTCTTTTCCACAGCTCATAAAACGGAGGAAAGGGTCCTGAAAGATATTGTTAATAGAAACGTTATCCTACAGACAAAAATCAGAGGATAAAACTGACGATTTACTAAAACCAGAAAAACGGCCAGCCTACTCATGAGAAACTCTCCAGACACAAAACAGAACGCTGAAAGAGACTAACGTCGTCTATGCCTTCAAATGCCCTCTTAGGGACTGTAAGCTCCAAAAAACCCAGTATATAGGCAAGACAACAACATCTCTTTCTAGGTGTTTAACGATGCATAAGCAACAGTGCTCCATTAAGGAACATATAATCTCTTCCCACAACCAAACCATCGCCAGAGAAACCCTAGTAAACAACACAGAAATCATCGATAGATACAGGGATAGCAGGCGGCTTGACGTTTGCGAGGCACTACACATCAAGAAGTCAACACCAGCAATGAACAGCCAATTAATGCACAACTATATTCTACCCACCTCAAGACTCCGCTCCAATATAGAAGCATCAAGAAATATGGACCAATAGGCTTTCTACAAACACTTCTATTCAATACCCATTGTTTCGTGTTCTGTCTTGTGTTGATGAAATTAATACCCTATTAATACCACCTCTTGTTCTGTCTTGTGTTGATGAAATTAATACCCTGTTAATGCCACCTCACTCAAAAATATATATATATATATATATATATATATATATATATATATATATATATATATATATATATATATATATATATATATATATATATATATATATATATATATATATATATATACATATATATATATATTATTAAATATGACCGAAAAAGTAAGATTAATAATTCTAACACGAATTTTCTCAATCTTTCGTACATTACGCTTCACTGTTGGAGGTAAATAAAAAATCACTTCTCCAAAATTCATTTTTATTTCTAGTCTGACGCGACACGGGCGCGTTTCGTAAAACTTATTACATTTTCAAAGACTTCACAAATACACAACTGATTAGAACTTGCGTTTCTCTGATTTTATATCTACATTTGAGTGAGGTGGGAAGGGTGATGTGGCATTAACACAAGACAGAACAATAGGGGATATTAATAGGGTATTAAAAGTATCAACACAAGACAGAACAGAAACAATGGGTATTGAATAGAAGTGTTTGTAGAAAGCCTATAGGTCCATATTTCTTGATGCTTCTATATTGGAGCGGAGTCTTGAGGTGGGTAGAATATAGTTGTGCAATAATTGGCTGTTGATTGCTGGTGTTGACTTCTTGATGTGTAGTGCCTCGCAAACGTCAAGCCGCCTGCTATCGCTGTATCTATCGATGATTTCTGTGTTGTTTACTAGGATTTCTCTGGCGATGGTTTGGTTATGGGAAGAGATTATATGTTCCTTAATGGAGCCCTGTTGCTTATGCATCGTTAAACGCCTAGAAAGAGATGTTGTTGTCTTGCCTATATACTGGTTTTTTGGAGCTTACAGTCCCCAAGTGGGCATTTGAAGGCATAAACGACGTTAGTCTCTTTTAAAGCGTTCTGTTTTGTGTCTGGAGAGTTTCTCATGAGTAGGCTGGCCGTTTTTCTGGTTTTATAGTAAATCGTCAGTTGTATCCTCTGATTTTTGTCTGTAGGGATAACGTTTCTATTAACAATATCTTTCAGGACCCTTTCCTCCGTTTTATGAGCTGTGGAAAAGAAGTTCCTGTAAAATAGTCTAATAGGGGGTATAGGTGTTGTGTTAGTTGTCTCTTCGGAGGTTGCATGGCTTTTCACTTTCCTTCTTATGATGTCTTCGATGAAACCATTGGAGAAGCCGTTATTGACTAGGACCTGCCTTACCCTACAGAGTTCTTCGTCGACTTGCTTCCATTCTGAGCTGTGGCTGAGAGCACGGTCGACGTATGCGTTAACAACACTCCTCTTGTACCTGTCAGGGCAGTCGCTGTTGGCATTTAGGCACATTCCTATGTTTGTTTCCTTAGTGTAGACTGCAGTGTGGAAACCTCCGCCCTTTTCCATGACTGTTACATCTAGAAAAGGCAGCTTCCCATCCTTTTCCGTCTCGTAAGTGAAACGCAGCACGGAACTCTGCTCAAATGCCTCCTGCAGCTCCTGCAGATGTCTGACATCAGGTACCTGTGTAAAAATGTCGTCAACATACCTGCAGTATATGGCCGGTTTCAAGTTCATGTCGACTAAGACTTTTTGCTCGATGGTACCCATGTAGAAGTTTGCAAACAGGACACCTAGGGGAGAACCCATGGCGACCCCATCTACTTGCTTATACATGTGCCCATCCGGGCTCAAGAAGGGTGTCTCTTTAGTACAAGCTTGGAGTAGTTTCCTCAGAATACTTTCTGGCATGTCAAGAGGAGTACAGGCTGGATCACGATACACTCTGTCGGCTATCATTCCGATTGTCTCGTCCACAGGTACGTTGGTAAACAGCGATTCTACGTCCAACGAGGCTCTTATCCCTGTGGCCCGTGCGCCCCGCAGTAAGTCCACAAATTCCTTTGGAGACTTCAGGCTGAAGGCGCAAGGAACATAAGGAGTCAGCAGGCCGTTGAGTCACTTCGCCAGTCTGTACGTGGGTGTGGGTATCTGGCTAATGATTGGCCGAAGTGGGTTTTCCAGGCTTGTGCGTCTTGACATTTCCATACGCATATCCAGGTTTATATTCCCCAATGATCTTTGGCAGGTGGAGTCCGGATTTCTTGGCGTTCACAGTTTCGATCAGTTTGTTGACCTTTGCTTTTAATTCGGCTGTAGTGTCCTTCGTTACCCTTTGGAACTTAGTTTGGTCAGAGAGTATGATGTTCATTTTCGCCAGATATTCGTCTTTTTTAAGAATGACATATATTGGCGACTTGTCACCTCTCCTGAGAACTATCTCCTTGTTCTCACGAACCAAAAGGGTAAAACCAAAATATATATATATATATATATATATATATATATATATATATATATATATATATATATATAGTATGTCGTACCTATTAGCCAGAACGCACTTCTCAGCCTACTATGCAAGGCCCGATTTGCCTAATAAGCTAAGTTTTCCTGAATTAATATATTTTCTCTAATTTTTTTCTTATGAAATGATAAAGCTACCTATTTCATTATGTATGAGGATACTTTTTTTATTGGAGTTAAAATTAACGTAGATATATGGCCGAACCTAACCAACCCTACCTAACCTAACCTAACCTATCTTTATTAGTTAGGTTAGGTTAGGTAACCAAAAAAGTTAGGTTAGGTTAGGTAGGTTAGGTAGTCGAAAAACAACTAATTCATGAAAACTTGGCTTATTAGGCAAATCGGGCCTTGCATAGTAGGCTGACAAGTGCGTTCTGGCTACTAGGTACGACATATATATATATATATATATATATATATATATATATATATATATATATATATATATATATATATATATATATATATATATATATATACCACTAATGTCACAGTACTTAGCATCCATAAAATGTGCACATTCTACCAACTAAGCGTGTCGATGTCTATTTGGTCCGCCCCTTTTGCTCTCAAACACAGAACAAGAAGCGATGATTCCATCGGGCTGGGTAGATTTGATCAATTCTAGGAAATCTGCTGATGATTGTAGACTAAACTTACTTGGAGTGTATGGAGTTAGGAGTTCATTGAGTTTTTTTGCCAGGTGATAAGTTGGGGTTGGTATTTGGCTGATTATAGGGCGTAGTGGGTTACCTGGTTTATGCGTCTTAACATTGCCGTAGGCATATCATAAGCCATATTCGCCTTGAAGTTTATTGAAATGCACACTACCTTTCTTTGCGTTGATTGCTACCCAGCCCGATGGAATCATCGCTTCCCTGGACGTTGAATCCCTTTTTACCAACGTCCCAGTCGACACAACCATAGGAATGATACTGGACAGAGTATACAGAGACGAGAGCACCCCCAAATTAGACATACCTGAGCCACACTTGAAAAGTCTTCTCGAAGCATGTACAAAGGAAGCCCCTTTCATCAGTCCACAAGGAGACATGTATTTACAAATAGACGGAGTAGCAATGGGCTCCCCCTTAGGAGTTTTATTTGCTAATTTTTATATGGGAACCATCGAAGATAGGGTCTTCAGTAGCAGACAAAAACCAACTGTATACTGCCGTTATGTAGATGACATATTCGTAATAGTAAAAGACTCAGATGAACTAATTGACCTAAAAAGACACCTAGAGAGAGAGTCAGTACTCCGATTTACACATGAAAATAGTGAAAATAACAGTCTGCCATTCTTGGATGTACTAATAACAAAAACAGGAACCTCTTTAAGCACCAACGTATATACCAAGCCCACCAACATAGGATTATGCCTGAACGGTAGAAGTGAGTGCCCCCAAAGATACAAAGCCAGTGTTCTCAATGCTTATATTCGTCGAGCGCTTACCCACTGCTCTGAATGGAGCAACGTGAGTAGAGAGTTTGAAAGAGTAACTCAGGTATTGGTGAACAACGGATATAGCAACGCGGAAATAAACGCTGCTATAAGAAGACACTTGGACCGTTGGTATAATTCAGAACCTAGAACAGAAACCACAACACCCCAATAAAGTTATATTACAAATCAACCATGCACAGTGAACATATAAAAGAGGAAAGAATAATGAAAGAAATAATCCGTAAAGGAGTAAAAAGCACTACTCCTAACCAAAACATAAACCTGATAATATTCTACAAAACCAAGAAGACTTCCGAACTCCTTATCAAAAACAGCCCGAAGCCGACGGAGAACCCTCTACAGCAGTCAAGCGTTGTATACATGTACACTTGCCCCCACGAAGGATGTAACCTTCAATGTAAGTACATAGGTATGACGTCGACCAAGCTGACGAGGCGTTTGACATGCCATCTTCAATCGGGTGCCCCTAGGAATCACATGAGACAAGCCCATGACATTACTCTAACAAGAGAAATGTTGAACAAGAATACTTGCATAATAGACAAAACCCAAGATTCAAGAAGATTACAAATTCTTGAGGCAATTCACATAAGAATAGAGCGACCTACCATGAACACCCAAATCACGGAACTATTTACTCTACCCACCATGAGAGTAAGGACAAGACAAGAACATATCGATGCCAACACAGAAGACAATGTCCAACATAACAGGCCAATTACACTGGATTAATCTTTGTGTTTAGATAGGAGATGCCTCGTATGGGCCAATAAGCCTTCTGCAGCCCCTATATTTATCCCTTATGTATCCCCCCATGTTTTCACCTTCATTGTATTATCACCTGACCTAATGCGGGTATAAAATCAACTAGTATTGTAAGATCTGTTCACTTGAGAATGAACCATGGAGGTTCGAAACGTCGTGCAAATTATACAAATAAGTGTAATACACTCTATAGTAAATCACTTCTTTTCTTCACCTTAAAAGTACGAAAATGAGTTTTGGAGAACTCCTATTTCAATTAAGCCCTGATGCTAAGAAAATAGTTAGAGGGATAGAAGCCCTAAACCAGAAAATAATAAATACAGAATATGCGGTCATATTCAATGAAACATGTTTGAAAGAAAACCTGCTGCCAGTATACACCAATATAAACCCACATGACCCAGCAGTCCGCAATACAGAGTTTACCTATAGGTATAGGCAAGAGCTCATTCGGCATCAACTAAACAAGAAGAAGGAAGCCCTCCAAACCTTTATAGAGCAGGCGGAGCATCTGTTAAACAAATGGACCCAGTACGACATCCCTATCCAACTCAAGCAAACCATTAACAGTGAACTATTTAACCTGAAACAACAACATAAAACTCTTGTAGAAACAAAGACACTCCGTAAGTTAACATCCCTAAACGGTGGACAGCTAAAAATCCCTCGTCCTAAAGATGGCTACTTTAACCTGACTTCTTATGATCTTACCCAGGACCAACGAGACCTCTTAAATCTTGGTCTAAATTGTCAATTCTTATCTAAACCAAAGATGCATCAAAAACGCCGGGAAATCGAAATGCTTCTGGACGATATCCATAAGCTAGAAGACAACAAAAAAGTCATCACCACTGACACACTTCAAGCTGAACTACTTGCAGAAGCAGGGAAAAAACGAGGAACATATTCATCTACAATCTTAACCCCACGACTCAAAGAAGCAGCGAAACAACTAAAAAATCTGAAAGACGTAACAATAAGAAAAGCCGACAAAACAGCAGCATATGTATTGATTCCTACCCATGAATACATGAACAAAATTAGCGACATCCTAAGTGACGACTCCAAATTTCAACGAATCACGAGGAACCCCGTAGAAGACCTTAAGCGGAAAGTAAACAAAACAATTACAGCAATCAACGCAAAGAAAGGTAGTGTGCATTTCAATAAACTTCAAGGCGACTATGGCTTAGGATATGCCTACGGCAATGTTAAGACGCATAAACCAGGTAACCCACTACGCCCTATAATCAGCCAAATACCAACCCCAACTTATCACCTGGCAAAAAAACTCAATGAACTCCTAACTCCATACACTCCAAGTAAGTTTAGTCTACAATCATCAGCAGATTTCCTAGAATTGATCAAATCTACCCAGCCCGATGGAATCATCGCTTCCCTGGACGTTGAATCCCTTTTTACCAACGTCCCAGTCGACACAACCATAGGAATGATACTGGACAGAGTATACAGAGACGAGAGCACCCCCAAATTAGACATACCTGAGCCACACTTGAAAAGTCTTCTCGAAGCATGTACAAAGGAAGCCCCTTTCATCAGTCCACAAGGAGACATGTATTTACAAATAGACGGAGTAGCAATGGGCTCCCCCTTAGGAGTTTTATTTGCTAATTTTTATATGGGAACCATCGAAGATAGGGTCTTCAGTAGCAGACAAAAACCAACTGTATACTGCCGTTATGTAGATGACATATTCGTAATAGTAAAAGACTCAGATGAACTAATTGACCTAAAAAGACACCTAGAGAGAGAGTCAGTACTCCGATTTACACATGAAAATAGTGAAAATAACAGTCTGCCATTCTTGGATGTACTAATAACAAAAACAGGAACCTCTTTAAGCACCAACGTATATACCAAGCCCACCAACATAGGATTATGCCTGAACGGTAGAAGTGAGTGCCCCCAAAGATACAAAGCCAGTGTTCTCAATGCTTATATTCGTCGAGCGCTTACCCACTGCTCTGAATGGAGCAACGTGAGTAGAGAGTTTGAAAGAGTAACTCAGGTATTGGTGAACAACGGATATAGCAACGCGGAAATAAACGCTGCTATAAGAAGACACTTGGACCGTTGGTATAATTCAGAACCTAGAACAGAAACCACAACACCCCCAATAAAATTATATTACAAATCAACCATGCACAGTGAACATATAAAAGAGGAAAGAATAATGAAAGAAATAATCCGTAAAGGAGTAAAAAGCACTACTCCTAACCAAAACATAAACCTGATAATATTCTACAAAACCAAGAAGACTTCCGAACTCCTTATCAAAAACAGCCCGAAGCCGACGGAGAACCCTCTACAGCAGTCAAGCGTTGTATACATGTACACTTGCCCCCACGAAGGATGTAACCTTCAATGTAAGTACATAGGTATGACGTCGACCAAGCTGACGAGGCGTTTGACATGCCATCTTCAATCTGGTGCCCCTAGGAATCACATGAGACAAGCCCATGACATTACTCTAACAAGAGAAATGTTGAACAAGAATACTTGCATAATAGACAAAACCCAAGATTCAAGAAGATTACAAATTCTTGAGGCAATTCACATAAGAATAGAGCGACCTACCATGAACACCCAAATCACGGAACTATTTACTCTACCCACCATGAGAGTAAGGACAAGACAAGAACATATCGATGCCAACACAGAAGACAATGTCCAACATAACAGGCCAATTACACTGGATTAATCTTTGTTTTTATATAGGAGATGCCTCGTATGGGCCAATACGCCTTCTGCAGCCCCTATATTTATCCCTTATGTATCCCCCCATGTTTTCACCTTCATTGTATTATCACCTGACCTAATGCGGGTATAAAATCAACTAGTATTGTAAGATCTGTTCACTTGAGAATGAACCATGGAGGTTCGAAACGTCGTGCAAATTATACAAATAAGTGTAATACACTCTATAGTAAATCACTTCTTTTCTTCACCTTAAAAGTACGAAAATGAGTTTTGGAGAACTCCTATTTCAATTAAGCCCTGATACTAAGAAAATAGTTAGAGGGATAGAAGCCCTAAACCAGAAAATAATAAATACAGAATATGCGGTCATATTCAATGAAACATGTTTGAAAGAAAATCTGCTGCCAATATATATATATATATATATATATATATATATATATATATATATATATATATATATATATATATATATATATATATATATATATATATATATATATATATATATATATATATATATATATATATATATATATATATATATATATATATATATATATATATATATATATATATATGTTCTTCAGTTCTTCTGAACTGAAGAACTCTGTAGGGTAAGGCAGGTCCTAGTCAACAACGGCTTCTCCAATGGTTTCGTCGAAGACATCATAAGAAGGAAAGTGAAACGCCATGCAACCTCTGAAGAGACAACTAACACAACACCTATACCCCCTATTAGACTATTTTACAGGAACTTCTTTTCCACAGCTCATAAAACGGAGGAAAGGGTCCTGAAAGATATTGTTAATAGAAACGTTATCCCTACAGACAAAAATCAGAGGATAAAACTGACGATTTACTATAAAACCAGAAAAACGGCCAGCCTACTCATGAGAAACTCTCCAGACACAAAACAGAACGCTGAAAGAGACTAACGTCGTCTATGCCTTCAAATGCCCTCTTAGGGACTGTAAGCTCCAAAAAACCCAGTATATAGGCAAGACAACAACATCTCTTTCAAGGTGTTTAACGATGCATAAGCAACAGTGCTCCATTAAGGAACATATAATCTCTTCCCACAACCAAACCATCGCCAGAGAAACCCTAGTAAACAACACAGAAATCATCGATAGATACAGGGATAGCAGGCGGCTTGACGTTTGCGAGGCACTACACATCAAGAAGTCAACACCAGCAATGAACAGCCAATTAATGCACAACTATATTCTACCCACCTCAAGACTCCGCTCCAATATAGAAGCATCAAGAAATATGGACCAATAGGCTTTCTACAAACACTTCTATTCAATACCCATTGTTTCGTGTTCTGTCTTGTGTTGATGAAATTAATACCCTATTAATACCACCTCTTGTTCTGTCTTGTGTTGATGAAATTAATACCCTGTTAATGCCACCTCACTCAAAAATATATATATATATATATATATATATATATATATATATATATATATATATATATATATATATATATATATATATATATATATATATATATATATATATATATATATATATATATATATATATATATATACATATATATATATATTATTAAATATGACCGAAAAAGTAAGATTAATAATTCTAACACGAATTTTCTCAATCTTTCGTACATTACGCTTCACTGTTGGAGGTAAATAAAAAATCACTTCTCCAAAATTCATTTTTATTTCTAGTCTGGCGCGACACGGGCGCGTTTCGTAAAACTTATTACATTTTCAAAGACTTCACAAATACACAACTGATTAGAACTTGCGTTTCTCTGATTTTATATCTACATTTGAGTGAGGTGGGAAGGGTGATGTGGCATTAACACAAGACAGAACAATAGGGGATATTAATAGGGTATTAAAAGTATCATCACAAGACAGAACAGAAACAATGGGTATTGAATAGAAGTGTTTGTAGAAAGCCTATAGGTCCATATTTCTTGATGCTTCTATATTGGAGCGGAGTCTTGAGGTGGGTAGAATATAGTTGTGCAATAATTGGCTGTTGATTGCTGGTGTTGACTTCTTGATGTGTAGTGCCTCGCAAACGTCAAGCCGCCTGCTATCGCTGTATCTATCGATGATTTCTGTGTTGTTTACTAGGATTTCTCTGGCGATGGTTTGGTTATGGGAAGAGATTATATGTTCCTTAATGGAGCCCTGTTGCTTATGCATCGTTAAACGCCTAGAAAGAGATGTTGTTGTCTTGCCTATATACTGGTTTTTTTGGAGCTTACAGTCCCCAAGTGGGCATTTGAAGGCATAGACGACGTTAGTCTCTTTTAAAGCGTTCTGTTTTGTGTCTGGAGAGTTTCTCATGAGTAGGCTGGCCGTTTTTCTGGTTTTATAGTAAATCGTCAGTTGTATCCTCTGATTTTTGTCTGTAGGGATAACGTTTCTATTAACAATATCTTTCAGGACCCTTTCCTCCGTTTTATGAGCTGTGGAAAAGAAGTTCCTGTAAAATAGTCTAATAGGGGGTATAGGTGTTGTGTTAGTTGTCTCTTCGGAGGTTGCATGGCTTTTCACTTTCCTTCTTATGATGTCTTCGATGAAACCATTGGAGAAGCCGTTATTGACTAGGACCTGCCTTACCCTACAGAGTTCTTCGTCGACTTGCTTCCATTCTGAGCTGTGGCTGAGAGCACGGTCGACGTATGCGTTAACAACACTCCTCTTGTACCTGTCAGGGCAGTCGCTGTTGGCATTTAGGCACATTCCTATGTTTGTTTCCTTAGTGTAGACTGCAGTGTGGAAACCTCCGCCCTTTTCCATGACTGTTACATCTAGAAAAGGCAGCTTCCCATCCTTTTCCGTCTCGTAAGTGAAACGCAGCACGGAACTCTGCTCAAATGCCTCCTGCAGCTCCTGCAGATGTCTGACATCAGGTACCTGTGTAAAAATGTCGTCAACATACCTGCAGTATATGGCCGGTTTCAAGTTCATGTCGACTAAGACTTTTTGCTCGATGGTACCCATGTAGAAGTTTGCAAACAGGACACCTAGGGGAGAACCCATGGCGACCCCATCTACTTGCTTATACATGTGCCCATCCGGGCTCAAGAAGGGTGCCTCTTTAGTACAAGCTTGGAGTAGTTTCCTCAGAATACTTTCTGGCATGTCAAGAGGAGTACAGGCTGGATCACGATACACTCTGTCGGCTATCATTCCGATTGTCTCGTCCACAGGTACGTTGGTAAACAGCGATTCTACGTCCAACGAGGCTCTTATCCCTGTGGCCCGTGCGCCCCGCAGTAAGTCCACAAATTCCTTTGGAGACTTCAGGCTGAAGGCGCAAGGAACATAAGGAGTCAGCAGGCCGTTGAGTCGCTTCGCCAGTCTGTACGTGGGTGTGGGTATCTGGCTAATGATTGGCCGAAGTGGGTTTCCAGGCTTGTGCGTCTTGACATTTCCATACGCATATCCAGGTTTATATTCCCCAATGATCTTTGGCAGGTGGAGTCCGGATTTCTTGGCGTTCACAGTTTCGATCAGTTTGTTGACCTTTGCTTTTAATTCGGCTGTAGTGTCCTTCGTTACCCTTTGGAACTTAGTTTGGTCAGAGAGTATGATGTTCATTTTCGCCAGATATTCGTCTTTTTTAAGAATGACATATATTGGCGACTTGTCACCTCTCCTGACAACTATCTCCTTGTTCTCACGAACCAAAAGGGTAAAACCAAAATATATATATATATATATATATATATATATATATATATATATATATATATATATATATATATATATATATATATATATATATATATATATATATATATATATATAGTATGTCGTACCTATTAGCCAGAACGCACTTCTCAGCCTACTATGCAAGGCCCGATTTGCCTAATAAGCTAAGTTTTCCTGAATTAATATATTTTCTCTAATTTTTTTCTTATGAAATGATAAAGCTACCTATTTCATTATGTATGAGGATACTTTTTTTATTGGAGTTAAAATTAACGTAGATATATGGCCGAACCTAACCAACCCTACCTAACCTAACCTAACCTATCTTTATTAGTTAGGTTAGGTTAGGTAACCAAAAAAGTTAGGTTAGGTTAGGTAGGTTAGGTAGTCGAAAAACAACTAATTCATGAAAACTTGGCTTATTAGGCAAATCGGGCCTTGCATAGTAGGCTGACAAGTGCGTTCTGGCTACTAGGTACGACATATATATATATATATATATATATATATATATATATATATATATATATATATATATATATATATATATATATATATATACCACTAATGTCACAGTACTTAGCATCCATAAAATGTGCACATTCTACCAACTAAGCGTGTCGATGTCTATTTGGTCCGCCCCTTTTGCTCTCAAACACAGAACAAGAAGCGATGATTCCATCGGGCTGGGTAGATTTGATCAATTCTAGGAAATCTGCTGATGATTGTAGACTAAACTTACTTGGAGTGTATGGAGTTAGGAGTTCATTGAGTTTTTTTGCCAGGTGATAAGTTGGGGTTGGTATTTGGCTGATTATAGGGCGTAGTGGGTTACCTGGTTTATGCGTCTTAACATTGCCGTAGGCATATCATAAGCCATATTCGCCTTGAAGTTTATTGAAATGCACACTACCTTTCTTTGCGTTGATTGCTACCCAGCCCGATGGAATCATCGCTTCCCTGGACGTTGAATCCCTTTTTACCAACGTCCCAGTCGACACAACCATAGGAATGATACTGGACAGAGTATACAGAGACGAGAGCACCCCCAAATTAGACATACCTGAGCCACACTTGAAAAGTCTTCTCGAAGCATGTACAAAGGAAGCCCCTTTCATCAGTCCACAAGGAGACATGTATTTACAAATAGACGGAGTAGCAATGGGCTCCCCCTTAGGAGTTTTATTTGCTAATTTTTATATGGGAACCATCGAAGATAGGGTCTTCAGTAGCAGACAAAAACCAACTGTATACTGCCGTTATGTAGATGACATATTCGTAATAGTAAAAGACTCAGATGAACTAATTGACCTAAAAAGACACCTAGAGAGAGAGTCAGTACTCCGATTTACACATGAAAATAGTGAAAATAACAGTCTGCCATTCTTGGATGTACTAATAACAAAAACAGGAACCTCTTTAAGCACCAACGTATATACCAAGCCCACCAACATAGGATTATGCCTGAACGGTAGAAGTGAGTGCCCCCAAAGATACAAAGCCAGTGTTCTCAATGCTTATATTCGTCGAGCGCTTACCCACTGCTCTGAATGGAGCAACGTGAGTAGAGAGTTTGAAAGAGTAACTCAGGTATTGGTGAACAACGGATATAGCAACGCGGAAATAAACGCTGCTATAAGAAGACACTTGGACCGTTGGTATAATTCAGAACCTAGAACAGAAACCACAACACCCCCAATAAAATTATATTACAAATCAACCATGCACAGTGAACATATAAAAGAGGAAAGAATAATGAAAGAAATAATCCGTAAAGGAGTAAAAAGCACTACTCCTAACCAAAACATAAACCTGATAATATTCTACAAAACCAAGAAGACTTCCGAACTCCTTATCAAAAACAGCCCGAAGCCGACGGAGAACCCTCTACAGCAGTCAAGCGTTGTATACATGTACACTTGCCCCCACGAAGGATGTAACCTTCAATGTAAGTACATAGGTATGACGTCGACCAAGCTGACGAGGCGTTTGACATGCCATCTTCAATCTGGTGCCCCTAGGAATCACATGAGACAAGCCCATGACATTACTCTAACAAGAGAAATGTTGAACAAGAATACTTGCATAATAGACAAAACCCAAGATTCAAGAAGATTACAAATTCTTGAGGCAATTCACATAAGAATAGAGCGACCTACCATGAACACCCAAATCACGGAACTATTTACTCTACCCACCATGAGAGTAAGGACAAGACAAGAACATATCGATGCCAACACAGAAGACAATGTCCAACATAACAGGCCAATTACACTGGATTAATCTTTGTGTTTAGATAGGAGATGCCTCGTATGGGCCAATAAGCCTTCTGCAGCCCCTATATTTATCCCTTATGTATCCCCCCATGTTTTCACCTTCATTGTATTATCACCTGACCTAATGCGGGTATAAAATCAACTAGTATTGTAAGATCTGTTCACTTGAGAATGAACCATGGAGGTTCGAAACGTCGTGCAAATTATACAAATAAGTGTAATACACTCTATAGTAAATCACTTATTTTCTTCACCTTAAAAGTACGAAAATGAGTTTTGGAGAACTCCTATTTCAATTAAGCCCTGATGCTAAGAAAATAGTTAGAGGGATAGAAGCCCTAAACCAGAAAATAATAAATACAGAATATGCGGTCATATTCAATGAAACATGTTTGAAAGAAAACCTGCTGCCAGTATACACCAATATAAACCCACATGACCCAGCAGTCCGCAATACAGAGTTTACCTATAGGTATAGGCAAGAGCTCATTCGGCATCAACTAAACAAGAAGAAGGAAGCCCTCCAAACCTTTATAGAGCAGGCGGAGCATCTGTTAAACAAATGGACCCAGTACGACATCCCTATCCAACTCAAGCAAACCATTAACAGTGAACTATTTAACCTGAAACAACAACATAAAACTCTTGTAGAAACAAAGACACTCCGTAAGTTAACATCCCTAAACGGTGGACAGCTAAAAATCCCTCGTCCTAAAGATGGCTACTTTAACCTGACTTCTTATGATCTTACCCAGGACCAACGAGACCTCTTAAATCTTGGTCTAAATTGTCAATTCTTATCTAAACCAAAGATGCATCAAAAACGCCGGGAAATCGAAATGCTTCTGGACGATATCCATAAGCTAGAAGACAACAAAAAAGTCATCACCACTGACACACTTCAAGCTGAACTACTTGCAGAAGTAGGGAAAAAACGAGGAACATATTCATCTACAATCTTAACCCCACGACTCAAAGAAGCAGCGAAACAACTAAAAAATCTGAAAGACGTAACAATAAGAAAAGCCGACAAAACAGCAGCATATGTATTGATTCCTACCCATGAATACATGAACAAAATTAGCGACATCCTAAGTGACGACTCCAAATTTCAACGAATCACGAGGAACCCCGTAGAAGACCTTAAGCGGAAAGTAAACAAAACAATTACAGCAATCAACGCAAAGAAAGGTAGTGTGCATTTCAATAAACTTCAAGGCGACTATGGCTTAGGATATGCCTACGGCAATGTTAAGACGCATAAACCAGGTAACCCACTACGCCCTATAATCAGCCAAATACCAACCCCAACTTATCACCTGGCAAAAAAACTCAATGAACTCCTAACTCCATACACTCCAAGTAAGTTTAGTCTACAATCATCAGCAGATTTCCTAGAATTGATCAAATCTACCCAGCCCGATGGAATCATCGCTTCCCTGGACGTTGAATCCCTTTTTACCAACGTCCCAGTCGACACAACCATAGGAATGATACTGGACAGAGTATACAGAGACGAGAGCACCCCCAAATTAGACATACCTGAGCCACACTTGAAAAGTCTTCTCGAAGCATGTACAAAGGAAGCCCCTTTCATCAGTCCACAAGGAGACATGTATTTACAAATAGACGGAGTAGCAATGGGCTCCCCCTTAGGAGTTTTATTTGCTAATTTTTATATGGGGACCATCGAAGATAGGGTCTTCAGTAGCAGACAAAAACCAACTGTATACTGCCGTTATGTAGATGACATATTCGTAATAGTAAAAGACTCAGATGAACTAATTGACCTAAAAAGACACCTAGAGAGAGAGTCAGTACTCCGATTTACACATGAAAATAGTGAAAATAACAGTCTGCCATTCTTGGATGTACTAATAACAAAAACAGGAACCTCTTTAAGCACCAACGTATATACCAAGCCCACCAACATAGGATTATGCCTGAACGGTAGAAGTGAGTGCCCCCAAAGATACAAAGCCAGTGTTCTCAATGCTTATATTCGTCGAGCGCTTACCCACTGCTCTGAATGGAGCAACGTGAGTAGAGAGTTTGAAAGAGTAACTCAGGTATTGGTGAACAACGGATATAGCAACGCGGAAATAAACGCTGCTATAAGAAGACACTTGGACCGTTGGTATAATTCAGAACCTAGAACAGAAACCACAACACCCCCAATAAAATTATATTACAAATCAACCATGCACAGTGAACATATAAAAGAGGAAAGAATAATGAAAGAAATAATCCGTAAAGGAGTAAAAAGCACTACTCCTAACCAAAACATAAACCTGATAATATTCTACAAAACCAAGAAGACTTCCGAACTCCTTATCAAAAACAGCCCGAAGCCGACGGAGAACCCTCTACAGCAGTCAAGCGTTGTATACATGTACACTTGCCCCCACGAAGGATGTAACCTTCAATGTAAGTACATAGGTATGACGTCGACCAAGCTGACGAGGCGTTTGACATGCCATCTTCAATCTGGTGCCCCTAGGAATCACATGAGACAAGCCCATGACATTACTCTAACAAGAGAAATGTTGAACAAGAATACTTGCATAATAGACAAAACCCAAGATTCAAGAAGATTACAAATTCTTGAGGCAATTCACATAAGAATAGAGCGACCTACCATGAACACCCAAATCACGGAACTATTTACTCTACCCACCATGAGAGTAAGGACAAGACAAGAACATATCGATGCCAACACAGAAGACAATGTCCAACATAACAGGCCAATTACACTGGATTAATCTTTGTGTTTAGATAGGAGATGCCTCGTATGGGCCAATACGCCTTCTGCAGCCCCTATATTTATCCCTTATGTATCCCCCCATGTTTTCACCTTCATTGTATTATCACCTGACCTAATGCGGGTATAAAATCAACTAGTATTGTAAGATCTGTTCACTTGAGAATGAACCATGGAGGTTCGAAACGTCGTGCAAATTATACAAATAAGTGTAATACACTCTATAGTAAATCACTTCTTTTCTTCACCTTAAAAGTACGAAAATGAGTTTTGGAGAACTCCTATTTCAATTAAGCCCTGATACTAAGAAAATAGTTAGAGGGATAGAAGCCCTAAACCAGAAAATAATAAATACAGAATATGCGGTCATATTCAATGAAACATGTTTGAAAGAAAACCTGCTGCCAATATATATATATATATATATGCAAACAAGCCTGAATGGTCCCCAGGACTATATACAACTGAAAACTCACACCCCAGAAGTGACTCGAACCCATACTCCCACAACTGGTATGTACAGGGACGCCTTAATCCGCTTGACCATCACGACCGGACATAAGGAAGTGATAGCCGAGGCTATATGAACCACTTCCCCGCCGGCACTCGGATGGTAATCTTGGGCATAGCATTTTATCAAATCACCTCATTCTTTGGGGCACACGTGAGGAACACAAATGCAAACAAGCCTGAATGGTCCCCAGGACTATATACAACTGAAAACTCACACCCCAGAAGTGACTCGAACCCATACTCCCACAACTGGTATGTACAGGGACGCCTTAATCCGCTTGACCATCACGACCGGACATAAGGAAGTGATAGCCGAGGCTATATGAACCACTTCCCCGCCGGCACTCGGATGGTAATCTTGGGCATAGCATTTTATCAAATCACCTCATTCTTTGGGGCACACGTGAGGAACACAAATGCAAACAAGCCTGAATGGTCCCCAGGACTATATACAACTGAAAACTCACACCCCAGAAGTGACTCGAACCCATACTCCCACAACTGGTATGTACAGGGACGCCTTAATCCGCTTGACCATCACGACCGGACATAAGGAAGTGATAGCCGAGGCTATATGAACCACTTCCCCGCCGGCACTCGGATGGTAATCTTGGGCATAGCATTTTATCCGGTCGTGATGGTCAAGCGGATTAAGGCGTCCCTGTACATACCAGTTGTGGGAGTATGGGTTCGAGTCACTTCTGGGGTGTGAGTTTTCAGTTGTATATAGTCCTGGGGACCATTCAGGCTTGTTTGCATTTGTGTTCCTCACGTGTGCCCCAAAGAATGAGGTGATTTGATAAAATGCTATGCCCAAGATTACCATCCGAGTGCCGGCGGGGAAGTGGTTCATATAGCCTCGGCTATCACTTCCTTATGTCCGGTCGTGATGGTCAAGCGGATTAAGGCGTCCCTGTACATACCAGTTGTGGGAGTATGGGTTCGAGTCACTTCTGGGGTGTGAGTTTTCAGTTGTATATAGTCCTGGGGACCATTCAGGCTTGTTTGCATTTGTGTTCCTCACGTGTGCCCCAAAGAATGAGGTGATTTGATAAAATGCTATGCCCAAGATTACCATCCGAGTGCCGGCGGGGAAGTGGTTCATATAGCCTCGGCTATCACTTCCTTATGTCCGGTCGTGATGGTCAAGCGGATTAAGGCGTCCCTGTACATACCAGTTGTGGGAGTATGGGTTCGAGTCACTTCTGGGGTGTGAGTTTTCAGTTGTATATAGTCCTGGGGACCATTCAGGCTTGTTTGCATTTGTGTTCCTCACGTGTGCCCCAAAGAATGAGGTGATTTGATAAAATGCTATGCCCAAGATTACCATCCGAGTGCCGGCGGGGAAGTGGTTCATATAGCCTCGGCTATCACTTCCTTATGTCCGGTCGTGATGGTCAAGCGGATTAAGGCGTCCCTGTACATACCAGTTGTGGGAGTATGGGTTCGAGTCACTTCTGGGGTGTGAGTTTTCAGTTATATATATATATATATATATATATATATATATATATATATATATATATATATATATATATATATATATATATTTATATATATATATATATATATATATATATATATATATATATATATATATATATATATATATATATATATATATATATATATATATATATATATATATATGTTCTTCAGTTCTTCTGAACTGAAGAACTCTGTAGGGTAAGGCAGGTCCTAGTCAACAACGGCTTCTCCAATGGTTTCGTCGAAGACATCATAAGAAGGAAAGTGAAACGCCATGCAACCTCTGAAGAGACAACTAACACAACACCTATACCCCCTATTAGACTATTTTACAGGAACTTCTTTCCCACAGCTCATAAAACGGAGGAAAGGGTCCTGAAAGATATTGTTAATAGAAACGTTATCCCTACAGACAAAAATCAGAGGATAAAACTGACGATTTACTATAAAACCAGAAAAACGGCCAGCCTACTCATGAGAAACTCTCCAGACACAAAACAGAACGCTGAAAGAGACTAACGTCGTCTATGCCTTCAAATGCCCTCTTAGGGACTGTAAGCTCCAAAAAACCCAGTATATAGGCAAGACAACAACATCTCTTTCTAGGTGTTTAACGATGCATAAGCAACAGGGCTCCATTAAGGAACATATAATCTCTTCCCACAACCAAACCATCGCCAGAGAAACCCTAGTAAACAACACAGAAATCATCGATAGATACAGGGATAGCAGGCGGCTTGACGTTTGCGAGGCACTACACATCAAGAAGTCAACACCAGCAATCAACAGCCAATTAATGCACAACTATATTCTACCCACCTCAAGACTCCGCTCCAATATAGAAGCATCAAGAAATATGGACCAATAGGCTTTCTACAAACACTTCTATTCAATACCCATTGTTTCGTGTTCTGTCTTGTGTTGATGAAATTAATACCCTATTAATACCACCTCTTGTTCTGTCTTGTGTTGATGAAATTAATACCCTGTTAATGCCACCTCACTCAAAAATATATATATATATATATATATATATATATATATATATATATATATATATATATATATATATATATATATATATATATATATATATATATATATATATATATATATATATATATATATACATATATATATATTATTAAATATGACCGAAAAAGTAAGATTAATAATTCTAACACGAATTTTCTCAATCTTTCGTACATTACGCTTCACTGTTGGAGGTAAATAAAAAATCACTTCTCCAATATTCATTTTTATTTCTAGTCTGACGCGACACGGGCGCGTTTCGTAAAACTTATTACATTTTCAAAGACTTCACAAATACACAACTGATTAGAACTTGCGTTTCTCTGATTTTATATCTACATTTGAGTGAGGTGGGAAGGGTGATGTGGCATTAACACAAGACAGAACAATAGGGGATATTAATAGGGTATTAAAAGTATCAACACAAGACAGAACAGAAACAATGGGTATTGAATAGAAGTGTTTGTAGAAAGCCTATAGGTCCATATTTCTTGATGCTTCTATATTGGAGCGGAGTCTTGAGGTGGGTAGAATATAGTTGTGCAATAATTGGCTGTTGATTGCTGGTGTTGACTTCTTGATGTGTAGTGCCTCGCAAACGTCAAGCCGCCTGCTATCGCTGTATCTATCGATGATTTCTGTGTTGTTTACTAGGATTTCTCTGGCGATGGTTTGGTTATGGGAAGAGATTATATGTTCCTTAATGGAGCCCTGTTGCTTATGCATCGTTAAACGCCTAGAAAGAGATGTTGTTGTCTTGCCTATATACTGGTTTTTTTGGAGCTTACAGTCCCCAAGTGGGCATTTGAAGGCATAGACGACGTTAGTCTCTTTTAAAGCGTTCTGTTTTGTGTCTGGAGAGTTTCTCATGAGTAGGCTGGCCGTTTTTCTGGTTTTATAGTAAATCGTCAGTTGTATCCTCTGATTTTTGTCTGTAGGGATAACGTTTCTATTAACAATATCTTTCAGGACCCTTTCCTCCGTTTTATGAGCTGTGGAAAAGAAGTTCCTGTAAAATAGTCTAATAGGGGGTATAGGTGTTGTGTTAGTTGTCTCTTCGGAGGTTGCATGGCTTTTCACTTTCCTTCTTATGATGTCTTCGATGAAACCATTGGAGAAGCCGTTATTGACTAGGACCTGCCTTACCCTACAGAGTTCTTCGTCGACTTGCTTCCATTCTGAGCTGTGGCTGAGAGCACGGTCGACGTATGCGTTAACAACACTCCTCTTGTACCTGTCAGGGCAGTCGCTGTTGGCATTTAGGCACATTCCTATGTTTGTTTCCTTAGTGTAGACTGCAGTGTGGAAACCTCCGCCCTTTTCCATGACTGTTACATCTAGAAAAGGCAGCTTCCCATCCTTTTCCGTCTCGTAAGTGAAACGCAGCACGGAACTCTGCTCAAATGCCTCCTGCAGCTCCTGCAGATGTCTGACATCAGGTACCTGTGTAAAAATGTCGTCAACATACCTGCAGTATATGGCCGGTTTCAAGTTCATGTCGACTAAGACTTTTTGCTCGATGGTACCCATGTAGAAGTTTGCAAACAGGACACCTAGGGGAGAACCCATGGCGACCCCATCTACTTGCTTATACATGTGCCCATCCGGGCTCAAGAAGGGTGCCTCTTTAGTACAAGCTTGGAGTAGTTTCCTCAGAATACTTTCTGGCATGTCAAGAGGAGTACAGGCTGGATCACGATACACTCTGTCGGCTATCATTCCGATTGTCTCGTCCACAGGTACGTTGGTAAACAGCGATTCTACGTCCAACGAGGCTCTTATCCCTGTGGCCCGTGCGCCCCGCAGTAAGTCCACAAATTCCTTTGGAGACTTCAGGCTGAAGGCGCAAGGAACATAAGGAGTCAGCAGGCCGTTGAGTCGCTTCGCCAGTCTGTACGTGGGTGTGGGTATCTGGCTAATGATTGGCCGAAGTGGGTTTCCAGGCTTGTGCGTCTTGACATTTCCATACGCATATCCAGGTTTATATTCCCCAATGATCTTTGGCAGGTGGAGTCCGGATTTCTTGGCGTTCACAGTTTCGATCAGTTTGTTGACCTTTGCTTTTAATTCGGCTGTAGTGTCCTTCGTTACCCTTTGGAACTTAGTTTGGTCAGAGAGTATGATGTTCATTTTCGCCAGATATTCGTCTTTTTTAAGAATGACATATATTGGCGACTTGTCACCTCTCCTGACAACTATCTCCTTGTTCTCACGAACCAAAAGGGTAAAACCAAAATATATATATATATATATATATATATATATATATATATATATATATATATATATATATATATATATATATATATATATATATATATATATATATATATATATATATATATATATATATATAGTATGTCGTACCTATTAGCCAGAACGCACTTCTCAGCCTACTATGCAAGGCCCGATTTGCCTAATAAGCTAAGTTTTCCTGAATTAATATATTTTCTCTAAATTTTTTCTTATGAAATGATAAAGCTACCTATTTCATTATGTATGAGGATACTTTTTTTATTGGAGTTAAAATTAACGTAGATATATGGCCGAACCTAACCAACCCTACCTAACCTAACCTAACCTATCTTTATTAGTTAGGTTAGGTTAGGTAACCAAAAAAGTTAGGTTAGGTTAGGTAGGTTAGGTAGTCGAAAAACAACTAATTCATGAAAACTTGGCTTATTAGGCAAATCGGGCCTTGCATAGTAGGCTGACAAGTGCGTTCTGGCTACTAGGTACGACATATATATATATATATATATATATATATATATATATATATATATATATATATATATATACCACTAATGTCACAGTACTTAGCATCCATAAAATGTGCACATTCTACCAACTAAGCGTGTCGATGTCTATTTGGTCCGCCCCTTTTGCTCTCAAACACAGAACAAGAATTGAGACAAAAACAATTCTAGACCCTGTTGTTCTAGGCACAGTGCAATAACTTTATCACCAGAGGGCTTTAATTTCGAACGAGTTTTATGTGAGAAATTTTCTATATATCAACTTTTCAGAATATAACTTACTATAAATCTTGTTTTCAACATTTAATCTAGTTTTCCAAATTTACGTTCCTAGGTATTCAAAAGCCTTTAATACAGTTGAGCAAATATAATATTTAACTTTATTTCCCCCCCCCCCCAAATATTCTTGAACAAAAACAAAATCAATGATGATGTTAGATGACTGACGTGTAGTTGATGGCGTTCCGACTTCTTTCAATTGATGTTGAGATTCTTAGTCCTCTTGGACTTCATTCCAGTTTTTATTGAAGATCTAGATATTGTCAAAGAGTTGAGTGCTGAGTGCCAAGTGACAGCCTGTAGCTGGCTGTCGCCTGTCAGGTGAACCTTGCTAACGAGACCTGGCTCCTTACTTCAACTCGTAACCCACAAAACATTCTTGATGAAAAACGTGATGGCAACAGTAGACCACAGTAAAGCAGGACTGGACGGATTAACGGTGTCTCGCGACGGAGGTGGTGTCAGAGGGTCGTTGAGGCGGGTGGCGTGTTTGCAAAACAGGTGGATCCCGACTTTAGTCATCATGACTCACGTCGTCTCAAGCGTTTCTTGATGTTACAAGGTTACTAGGCCGTAAACACCATTTGTGTATACTCTCGTACCGTTGACTTTGGGCCAAAGGAGGCAATTTTGCGTCCTTCTAAGACGAGTCACAGTACTCTAAAGGGAGACCGTGCTGTTAGCCCTGTGACTGTCTTTGTTCTGCATTTCCGTTGTACGGACGACGTAACCATCGACCATCAGACAGGACAAATGAGTACTGCTACTGGTTCGCTCCTTCTCTGACCTCTTCTACAAGTGTTACGTACCTCTATAAGATACGTAATTAAATAAATTAATATGTACATTTATAATTGTGTATAAATTACATGTATGTATATTGATAGACTTATATAATCTATGTAAAATAATTTCATGTTACATTGTTGGCGTTAGGCCCAACGTATCGTGGGAATGATTGTTTTATTTCTTTGTGTACTCAGTTTCCCATGGGAACTAATGATTTATATGTGATCATATGTGGGTAACATAGGTGAATAATAATTATGTGAACTGTATCTGGCAAATTGTCGTGGGATAGTCCGTTGCTGGATGAGCATGCCATCATTCCCCTTTGTATGTGTATTTTAATTACTATGTAAAGCAATAATTACCTTCTTTTTGTTATACCAATATGTATTGACCATTCATTAAGTTAGTTTAAGATTACTCTTGTCACAATGTATTGCTCCATTGTAGAAATAATAAATATTGTAACTTTGGCAAATTTTCGCGGGGCAAAAGCAATGATTTTGACTCCCGCAGATATGGATCTCAGTAGCTGATACGGGGCTGGAGAGATCACATCTTTGTAGAGTTAAGTCTGTAACATTCATGTTGTGCCATATTTTATTATATTATATTCTGTGAGAGACAATACTTTTTGTTTGGTTGTATAAGTTAACTTTACCATCTGTGTTTTATTATTATACTTTATTGAATATATATATTATAAGTTATATGTATAATTCTTCAGTCCTAAAGGAAAATTTTAACAAAGTGCTCATTACTTATTAAGGGGTTACACTGGTGACCCGCTCTTGTGAACAGCAGTTTTAGTAACCCTAGACCTTTTTTAAAGTTGGCTGTTGTAGGGTCACGAGCCGTAACGAACGATAGGTAACAACAAGCACGTCTGGTCTGGCTGCAGTCTTGACGCCGTCGCTGGTGGGTAGTGGGGACAACGAGACAGCTAACCCCGATGGTGTTAGACGTTCACATCCCATGACTGCTTTCTGTGGACAGCATGATGAAGCCAGGACAATCTCGTTAGTGACGTGAGGTGTCGGCTGGGTGACTGGTGTACTGTCACCCATCCCAAAGTAACCACTTCATGAGTTATTGGGTCTGGTGGGAGCGGATTTTGTGTAACGTATCTTCCCCATGATCTTTTCAGACTAGGATGGTCATCCCAACCTACTGAAGAGATCTTGGGTTCACATGTCGCTCGACCAGCTTGGAAGCTACTGAAATAGGCCACCGGATGGGAGAGATTTTCTGTATCTAGCTGTATTAAACACCCGCCAATAGCTATACCACTAGTGTCAGTGTGAACCTCCCACTCTTTATCAAACTCAGATATGGCCAATACCGGGGTCGTAATGAGTTGATTCTTCCTTTTAACATAGGCTACGTCATGTTCCGGCTTCCAAACGAACTTTACATTTTCCTTTGTGAGATCAGTCAAGGGTGTTGATGTACAACCAAAATCTTCAATGTGACGATGAAAATATCCGGCTGCCCCCAAAAACCTGCGCACGTCCTTTACTGTCCTTGGAGTGGGCATTTCAGCAATGGCGCAGCAAGAGTCTGGCTCAAGTTGAATGCCGTTTGGGCTGACCTGGAACCCCAGAAATTTTGAATTTCTGAGCTGCCATGGTGCATTGTTGGACATTTAATTTGAAACTCGCCCGATCATACAAAGTAAAAGTTTCAGTTAAGTCCCGTAAGTGTTCCTCAAACTTTTCTGTCTTTTCCTGTCTTCTTCAGCCACCGACATTTCCCTATATGCCGACTTTGCACCATGAGCGGAAAAATACTTAGCAGCACCATATTGATCTATTGTCTCCTGAATTCGGGGTAAAGGATAAGCATCATCCTTTGTTATTTCGTTTACTTTTCGGTAGTCCACAGAAAACCGATAACTACCATCTGGTTTACGAACTAACACAACAGAAGACAACCATGGTGATGTACTTGGTTCAATCAAATCCTGCCTTAACATTTTCTGCCTCCTCCTTATCCGACCCATTGTTGCCGTGAGGGGGATTAATGGGCGGCTGCTGGAGTGTGATGCTCCATGGAATAGTCCTCTGTCTTTTGTAGCCTTGTACTCTGTTACGAACCTTACCTCCTGTGGAGGTTGGTTTCGGTTGTAAAATGTTGGTGGACACAGGGAGAGTGTATATTAATATAAATCCCCAGCTGAGATCAGAGAGGCCGCGAGTCATCATTATTATTCCGCCCAGTAAAGTAGTGCCATCTCAGCTGGAGATCATCAGAAATAATGTGACTTGAATAGCTTTACGATGTAAGGTAAAAATGGACTCTATAAAAAAGTATGCATGGGGGAATAAAGTAAATAAAATCATTAATGTGTTTGATAGCATATGTAAAGAGTAGAGTATTAAAGGGCGATGAGGCAAGAGAGGTGGATGCCATCTTGACTGAAGGGGAAGGTGTATCGCTGCCGACCGTTTCTGCTATTTGAGGGGTTTTCTCCGGCCGTTCAGTCAGATAAGCCTATCCTTGTCTATATCTAGGGTTGCAAGATTGGGTAGAGTAATATTGCAGAAGTTGGAGAGGTTTTATAAGAGTCCAGGTTTCCTAGAGGCAAAAATATGTGTCGTTGGATGATAGTGGTTTGTGGCTGGGTGCATGACACCAAGAATGGGACAGTGAGCCGTGGGGTGGTCAGAGCCACTTGAGTTATAATACATATTGATCTTATGTTGTAAGGAAAACGCCTTGTTAAATGTAATCCTGTAACTTGTACGTAGAAATTTGTGACTTGTGTACTAGGCTGTTTCCCTTACTCCTCATACACCCTAGACAACCTTGCAAGGACCACCACCACCAAATTCTCACTAGCTCTCTATGACAACAAAAACGTATCACGGCTGATAACATCAGTAACACACCCCCCGTGATATGCTCCTGCTGGTGTCTTCTCGAATTTTTCTGGATAACTTTTCCTTTTCCTTATGTTTCGTTTTTCTCACCTCCTCTTCTCCTTTCTCATTGTCATTTCCCGCCGACCTTTTGCCAGTTTTGATTCTTCTTTTGGCCTCCTGTTTTGATGCCCGGGTGTTTGAGGAGGCATACTCTCTCACCCGTAGAACTGTGGTACCAGACGTCGCGAGCGAAGGGATGCATTTACTGTCAATCCCCCTTTCGTCGTTGAACCCGATATCGACGGACTGACGGTTCTTACGGAAGCGATTGTGAGGTGTATATTCACAACACACCCCTGGGGGTCCCTGGCAAGATCAGCAAAATGTCTCTTGTTGGGTGTCCTATCCTCTAATTGTCGCTCCGTAGTGGGTGCGGGGGCACATTCGTGAATGAAAGTCTTTCCTCTCGTATTTATGTTAGATTCTGTTCCTCTTGTACCTTCTCTGGCTCGTGGGGGGGGGGGGGAGACCATGCCCCCGAATCGGACTGTGTTGGAAGACCGGGCTCTGTAGCCCCCGCTGCATTGAGCCCCGATCTTGATCCTCCTTTGACCCTCCTGACTACTCCCCTCCCTCCTCTGTTGTTTGGTCCACATGTTCCCAGTGGTGACCATCTCGTCCCCTGGCACTGCTTAGTCTCTCGTTGGGACTACTGCGCCTTTTTAACCCGTCTCTCTTTACGGGTTCTCATAGCCGTCCATGCCACAGCCGCACTCGCACGATCCCTTACCGTATTAATGCATACCAGGACTTGTTTGGTCCCGTTTCGTGGCCCAAATACTTTGATCTCCTCCCTCTGGATTCTACACCTCCCTCTGGATTCTACACCTCCGGACGATTTCTCCCTCCATAGGCACCTTGTTGATTCAGTAGATGCCTCTGTTACTTTCAACCCCACCCATCTCGGTACACGCGTCATTGCTTCTCCTTCTCAGGATGCAGCCACCCACATAGTTGACTTATCCTGCCTTGGCGAGGCCCTTGTTCAGATCACCAAGAAGGCTCGGTTAAATGCCAGTATTAGCACTGTTCTCCTCCCTCACCATGTTGCAACCGGTGTTAGGAATCTACAGGACTGCCACGAAGATATTCGGCATATCTTCGAAGCCCAGGACCATTCTGTCCTCCAGGTGGACACGTTTACTTGTTTCCCTCCTGGTCGTCGCCGTCAGCCCCATCGGGTTGTGAAGATTACCTTTGATAGTCAGACACTTCCACCCTCTGTAATTCTTGCTGGTGCCAGGTGCTCCGTCCACGAGTACAGTCTGTTACAAATCCTACATGGATTCTAACATTATCATGATGCTTATAATAATTATTGTCTATTCTATAATTAGTATAGTATTCAGTTGTGAATCCGATTGACATTGTATGATATTAGACTTGTATGATGTATATTGTAACATGCTGTAGTGTGCCTGAGTTGCATTATATATTGTATGAGGCATGAGTGCAAGTTATTTCCTGTTGGAGGAAGTGTGGTTTCTTCCGTGTGGGGGATGACCATATTTGGATGTGTCCAGGGTTTGGGCTGGTTGTCAAGCTAGCGTTTATATTTCAACCTTGATTAATTCTTATTATTGTTTGCCATTAAATTAAATTACTAAGTCTCGATGGTTGTAAAAAATGAGAGCCACTGTCCGGGATCTTAAACCTTAATTCCCTGTAATGTATGTACAAATTGACAGTGCTAATTATTAATAGCAATTGCCTTCCTAGATACTCTGTGATTATCTAGTGACACCTAATCAAGCCGATGAGCAATTCTATGTCGATCTGAGCTGCTGTGAAAACTTCTCAACGCTTCACGATTTGAGGTAAGTGTTCAGCTTGTGCCAGGGGCCAAGCTTAATTTTCAGTGTTGTTACAAGTGCTAAGTTGTGATAATTGAGCCAACCATGAAGGTTCAGGTTGCTGTGCTAGTAAAGCAGCCAAATTTTGGTAAAATTAAAGACTTAAAGAAGTCTGGTTTGTTATTGATGGCTGATAAATTGAACATAGCAGTAAAATATTAAAAGCTCAAGTGTTAAGAGTAATTGTCACACACTTGGTGGAGGAGGAGAGACTTGACGAGGAGTGTTTAGGAGAGTTAGAAGAAGAGTCAAGTGACAAGGTGGCAATCTTAAAGATGGAGATGGAGACTAAATTAGAAATGGCTAGACTGGAAGCAGACAAACAGAGGTTGGAGTTGCAGAACCAGCAAAAACAACTTGAGTTGGAGACTAAGCACCACATGTTGGAGGCTCAATTACAACTGGCAGAGTATGAGACCAAACAAGCCCAGCAGCAAACTAAACAATTAGAAATTCAGCAGAGTATGGCTGAAAATAATAACAGGTTGGAACAGCAGAGAATTGCGACAGGGCTAGGAAACACTAGTAATAATCCAGAGAATACAAATAGTTCTTCCAAGTACAGTAAACATGTAGATTTACCTAAGTTTAATGAAGAAGATCCAGAAATATTTTTTTTGCATTTTAAGAAATTAGCAGTCAGCATGAACTGGCCTGTAGATCAATGGGTTGCCATTATGCAAGGGCAATTTAAGGGTAAAGCTCAGGAGGTATTTGCTTCTTTACCTGCTGAGAATTCTTTCGATTTTAAATTTGTTCAACAGAGCATCTTGAATGCATACCAACAGATCCCAGAGGCACATAGACAAAAATTCAGAAGTTTAAAAAGAGCACATGACCAGACTATTTCTGACTTTGTACGGGTTAAATTAAATCACTTTGATAGATGGGTTAAAGCACTTAATATTACAGAGTTTGAGACCTTGAGAGACCTCATTGTAACTGAGGAAATATTGGGATGTCTACCAGAGAAATTAGCTTTGTTTATGGCAGAAAATAAACAAACTACTGATCTTATGAAACTAGCCAAGCAAGCTGATGAGCATGAATTACTTACTAAAGTGCCTTTTAGAGCACCAATTAATCATTATATGGCTAAAACTAATCATTATGCTCCTAAAAATCCTGTTTTCCAGACCTGACCAGCTACCTCACCTTCTCCCCTTAACTCTTCTCCTGTAAAGCCTAAATCTGAGAAACAACAGACAGGGTTGTCAACCTCAAGTAATGTAGTGATTAAGCCTGCAGTTGGTTCAGCTGTTCCGACCACTGGCAGATATTGCACGCATTGCTGGAGAAGAGGTCATGTGGTAAATTCCTGTTATGCTTTGCAGCCTGAGCTTAGACCAACTGGTCTGATAATGAGTAGGGGTTTGCAAACCTCTAATGCCAGTGTTGCTCCAGTCATGCCCAAGTGGATGACTAATTTTGATCCATACCTACATTCGGGAACCTTATTATGTACTAGTGGAACCTGGAAACCACATCAGTTGTTAAGGGACACTGGTGCTTCCCAGTCTTTAATTTCTCGCCGTGTTCTTACTGATGTTAGCACAGAAGACACTGGAGAGGTAGTGTTATTGCAGGGACTTGGAGGTCATATCCAGCGTGTACCATTAACTAAAGTTAACCTGAATTCTTCTATTACACCGGGTTGGTGTAGCAGTTAGTGAGCAGTTGCCAATCCCTGGGATTGATATCATTGTAGGTAATGATTGTGACAAGTGTCAAGTTAGTGGGACCGATTGTGCTGTTATGTTTATTAACCCTAGTGCAGTACTGGCTCAACGAGATGCGGATGATGGTGTCATTTATCCAGCCTGTGTTTTGACCAGATCCATGGGAAAGCAGAATGTTGTAAGTCCTGCTACTACCAAGGTGAATGTTCTCAAGGCCAGGACCCCTTCAGACAGGCAGGTGGAGGTGGACCTTGAAGATACATTTTTAGCTCACGTGGATGTCGAGAGTGAGGCCGGTGCCAAAGCCCTAATTTATTCTGACCCAGATGGTCTGGAAGATGTGGCCCAGGTACCAGTTCCTTGCCCGCTCGCTCCAGCTGTAGAATTCCAGACCTTGAGTAAGTTACAGAGTACTGATCCCAGTCTAGCTGAATGTTATGCAGAAGCCTCCGACTCCATTCATGCTTTGGAGGAGAGTACGGGTTGTTATTTCAATGATCGATGTCTGATGAGAAGATGGAGACCATCAGGAACTCCCTCATCAGATGATTGTGAGTCTAAAACCCAGCTCATTGTGCCAACAGAGTATCGGGAGCAGGTATTGCAAGCTGCTCATGATGACCTGATGGGAGGCCATCAAGACACTACCAGTATGTATCATAAGATCAGTAAATTTTTCTATTGGACAAAACTCAAAAAAGATGTGGTCAAATATTACCACAATTGTGTTGTGTGTCAAACTGTTGGTAAGCCTAATCAGACTGTGCCACGAGCACCATTATACCCTATTATAGTGCCAGAGGAGCCTTTTACTCATGTGGTATTGGAATGTGTCGGACCTTTGCCCCGTACCAAATCCGGAAATATGTATATGTTTACAATTTTATGTATTACCACAAGGTTCCCTGAAGCATATGTCTTACGTAACACTAGTGCTTCTACCATTATAAGGCAGTTGGAACGATTTTTCTCTCTATTTGGTATGCCCCATATAATTCCAACTGATAATGGAAGTAATTATTGTTCCACCACATTTAAAACCTTTTGTAATTCATTTGGTATTCAGCATAATTTTTCCAGTCCTTACCATCCTCAGAGTCGAGGGCGAATCGAGCGGTTCCACCAAACTCAAGAAAATGTTGAAAGCAACTGTGGTAAAATTCACCCAGACATTTGGACGATAATTTACTATTTGTGTTATTTGCTGCTAGAGATGGATTGCACAGTGCTCTAGGCTGCTCTCCATTTGATCTTATCTTTGGACATCAGGTGAGAGGACCTTTAAAAATGTTACATGAGAAAATGTTAGGAGATGTTACAGCCAGGCAGAGTGAGCATTACCTGACGGATGTAAAGAGCAAGCTGTCCAGAACGAGGGAGTTGGCCTTACGACATCTAAGTGAACAACCACAGGTAATGAAGGAGAAGAATGACAAGAGGTTCAAGGCCAAACTTAGAGTTTTTGAGCCAGGAGATTTGGCAATGGTCTTGAACCCTCGTTTGGGTACTTCTATGTCATAAATTTTCAGGACCGTATCAAGTAGTAAAACGTCTTGGGGAAATTACTTACAAAGTTTGCCATCCCCAACAGAAACGGCAGACCATGAGTGTGCATGTGAACCGGTTGAAGGCTTATTGTGGGCCTAGTATTGTGGCTTGTTGTGTTGCTGAGGAGGTAAATCCTGAAGAGTCGAGTGTTGCAGTGGAAGATGGTAATACTTGGTTGTCTAATTCCAGTTCCGGGGAAGAATTGTTGTCATTTGCAGGATGAGGAGAGAGCAGAATTCCAGGACCTTTTGGAGATGTCCTCTAACTTGTTTGGGAAAGTCCCCACTCAGATTTCTCTCATTACTCATGACATTACTCTACAGTTATTACTCTACAGTCTCCGTGGTGTAGTGGTATGACACTCGCCTGGCGTTTCGCGAGCGCTTTGTCGTGGGTTCGTATCCTGGCCGGGGAGGATTTACTGGGCGTCAATCCTGAACTGTAGCCTCTGTTTAACTCAACAGTAAAATGGGTATTTGGTTGTAAAAACAATTCTTCACGGCGAGGATCGTATTCCAGGAACCTGTCCGAAACGCTATGCATACTAGTGGCTGTACAAGAATGTAACAACTCTTGTATATATCTAAAAAAAAAAAAAAAAAAAAAAAAAAAAAAAAACATTAACATGACAGATGTAACTCCAATTTGGCTGCACCCTTATCGAGTGACACCCGAGAAACGTCGTATCATCCAGGAGGAGGTTGATTATCTTCTTCGACATGGGTTCGTTAGACCCAGTCAGAGCTCCTGGAGTTCACCGTGTTTAGTAGTACCAAAACTAGAGGATAAATGGAGATTAGAGAAAACTCAACCAAGTAACTGTAGTTGATGTGTATCCATTACCTTTATTGGAGGACTGTATCGACACTATAGGTCATGCTAAGTTTGTATCTAAATTGGACTTATCTAAAGGGTATCACCAGATCCCACTTACAGATTTTGCAAGGGAAGTGACAGCATTTATCACCCATGATGGAGCTTTCGAGTTTAATGTAATGCCATTTGGATTAAGGAATGCTCCAGCAACTTTTCAGAAGTTAATGAATTCTTTATTGAAAGATGTGCTAGATTGTAAGGCATATTTGGATGACATTATGATTTTCAGTAAGAATAAGGTAGATCATATGTCCAGTTTAAAGAAATTGTTTACTGTGTTACAACATGCTAATTTGACTGTGAATATGAAGAAATGTAGTTGGGCTAAAGGAACTATAGTGTACTTAGGACATGAGGTCGGACAAGGAAGGATAGTTCCATTGCAAGACAAGATCCAGGCAATTATGGATTACCCAGTACTATCAAATAAGAAGTCTGTGCAGTGATTTATTGGGATGTGCACGTATTATAGGAGATAGTGTAAAAACTTTTCCATTGTTGCTGCACCTATAACAAATCTTCTAAGGAAACAGGTAAAATTTAAGTGGACGCAGGAGTGTCAGAACTCTTTTCAGAAGTTGAAAGGAATTCTCTCAACCTCACCTGTGCTAGCTAGTCCATAGTATGATAAACCTTTTATTCTGCATATAGACGCTTCAGATCTAGGAGCAGGTGCTGTTCTGTTCCAAGTAGGACCAGATGAGTTAGAACATCCTGTACATTATTTCTTTCATAAATTTGACAGGACACAAACTAATTATTCTGTACTTGAGAAAGAAGCACTTTGGTTGATATTGGCAGTTAAGAAGTTTGAGACATACTTGTCAGGAAATCAAGTGGTAGTATATACAGATCATAATCCATTGACATTCATTAACTCTATGAAGTATAAAACCAGAGAATACTTAGATGGTCATTGATTCTGCAAGAATTCAATATTGTAATTCGTCATATTCCTGGGAGGCAAAATGTTATTGCTGATGCCTTATCCAGAGGATTTCCTGTTGCCGTGCCATAATATGTAGTGTTCTATATGCCTAAGATGCATGTTATTTTTTTTTTATTTTTTTTACTGTGTGAAATTTCATTGTTTTCTACTTTGACCTTTTGTTGAAGTATCTTCATGCTGTATTTTCATGTTTTATTTCATGAAGTCAAAAAAATGAAATCAACTTTCAGTTAATTTCATTTTTTTTCTTAGGGGCTATCTTGAGGTTATCTTGAGATGATTTCGGGGCTTTTTAGTGTCCCCGCGGCCCGGTCCTCGACCAGGCCTCCACCCCCAGGAACCAGTAGTATATACAGATCATAATCCATTGACATTCATTAACTCTATGAAGTATAAAACCAGAGAATACTTAGATGGTCATTGATTCTGCAAGAATTCAATATTGTATATTTACATTGGGCTGGGAGGGATGTTACAAATCCTACATGGATTCTAACATTATCATGATGCTTACAATAATTATTGTCTATTCTATAATTAGTATAGTATTCAGTTGTGTATCCGATTGACATTGTATGATATTAGACTTGTATGATGTATATTGTAATATGCTGTAGTGTGCCTGAGTTGCATTATATATTGTATGAGGCTTGAGTGCAAGTTATTTCCTGTTGGAGGGAGTGTGGTTTCTTCCGTGTGGGGGGGATGACCATATTTGGATGTGTCCAGGGTTTGGGCTGGTTGTCGTTTATATTTCAACCTTGATTAATTCTTATTATTGTTGGCCATTAAATTCTTGAGAGTAATGTAACAGTATTATATACTCTTAATTAATTAAGATTATGGAATTAAAGGTTATTAGTACTATACTTTTGTTAGTAGAGTTTCACAAGAGTTCATGTGGATGCTTAGTTGATGTGTGGTAGGACGCCTGCCCTGCGAGCCAGAATTTCAGAAACGTGGCTGAGCTGATCGAGTGGAGACATGTATTTGAGTTAAGTCTGTGGTTATTGTTATTTTAGCTAATTACTTAGTTAATTCTCTTGGTATGACTAATTGTGCTACACCATTTATTCATTCATGTGTTTTAAGAGATGGTCCATGTTTACTAAGGATTTTCATTGATAATATTGCATGCTGAAGAATATTTCTGGCTGCTTTATTTTTACCATTTATATGTTATATTGTGTCACCCTTAGCATAGTTATAACCCCCTCCCCGCTCAGCTCGTTGTCGCCGTATGGGGGCTTAGTGGGCGGCTGCCGGAGTGTGATGCTCCTTGGGACAGTCCTCTGTCCTTTTCTAGCCTTGTGCTCCTGCTGCCGTCCTCTCCAATTCTGCTGGGCATCTTTTCCTTTTCCTTCTGTTTCGTTTTTCTCCCCCCTCTTCTCCTATCTGCTTGCCGTTTCCTGCCGACCTTTTGCTCGTTCTGGTTCTTCCCTTAGACTTCTTCTATTTTGACGCCCGGGTGCTTGAGGAGACATACTCTTGCACCCGTAGAACTGCAGTACCCGACGCCGAGAACGAGGGGAACCTTTTATTGTCAATCCCCCTTTCGTCACTGAACCCGATCTCGAAGGACTGTCGGTTTCTTAAGGTGGCGTTTGTGGGGCGTATACTCACGACGCACCCCTAGGAGGCCCCGGCAAGATCGGCGATAGCTTCTTGTTGGGTGTCCTGCCTCTAATTGTGGTTCCGTGGTGGGTGTGGGGGCTCATTCGTGAATGAATTCTTCTTTTCGTCATGATGATAAACCCTGTTTCGGCTGCGTCTGGTTTACCTTCTCAGGCTCGTGGGGTGGGCGACCAAACCCCCGAGTCGGTCCGTATTGGAAGACCGGGCTCTGTAGCCTCCGCTGCATCGGGCCCCGACCTTGCTCCTCCTTTGGCCTCTCTGACTCCTTCCCCTGGCTCCCCTCCCTCCTCTGTGGTTGGGTCGAGCCCCAAGCCCCCAGTGGTGACTACCTCGGCCCCTGGTACGGCTCCTTCTCCAGTTGTAACTACTGCGCCTTTTAACCCCTCTCTCTCTGGGGGTTCTCACCTCCGTCCTCGTCACGGCTGCCCTCGCTCGATTCCTTCCAGTTCTGCTACCTATCAAGCCTTGTTTGGTCCCGCTCCGTGTACCAAATATTTTGATCTCCTCCCTCTTGATTCTGCGCCTCCTGACGATTTCTCCCTCCATCGACATCTCGTTGATTCCGTGGATGCCTCCATTACTTTCAACCCCACTCGTCTCGGTACAAGTGTCGTTGCTGCTCCTTCTCAGGATGCTGCTTCCCGCTTGGCTGCCTTATCCTGCCTTGGTGAGACCCCTGTTCGGGTCTCGAAGAACGCTCAGTTGAATGCTAGTGTTGGCACTATTTTGCTCCCGCCCCATGTTGCGACCGGTGTTCGGGACCTGCGCGACTGCCACGACGATATTCAACATATCCTTGCTGCCCAGGGCCATTCTATTCTCCAGGTGGACACGTTTACTCGTCCCCCTCGTGGTAGTCGTCGTCAACCCCTCCGGGTTGTGAAGATTACCTTTGATGGTAGGACCCTTCCACCCTTTGTCATTCTTGCTGGTGCCAGGTGCTCTGTCCAGGAGTACATTCCTTCTCCTCGGCTCTGCAACAAGTGCTGGAGGTTTGGGCATGGTGCCCTCCGCTGCTCCGGGACTGTCTCTCTCTGTGCTTTGTGTGGTGGCGAAGGTCACTCTAAGTCGGAGTGCACTTCTCCCCAGGCTCGTTGCCTCAACTGTGGTGAGGCCCATCCTACCTTCTCCCGTGCGTGTGTCCATTACAAGCTTGAGGCAGCCGTCCTCAACTTGAAGCACCGGGAGCGTTTATCTTTTCCTGAGGCGAGACGCCAGGTTCGCCGGCTCCCGCCTTATGCTAATATCTCTTATGCTCGCGTGTTGTGCTCTTCCTCTCCTCGTCCTTCCCGCCTTCCTCAGACTCACAACCGTTTCCGGGCCTTGGACCCTGATGCGCCCACTGCCCCCTCCTTTGTTCCTTTGGGTTCTCTCCCGAAGGATCCTCCTCCTGGTCCTCTGTCTGGGGTTCCCCTTCCTTCTACCCGGTCTGTCGTGTCTCCTGTGTCTTCTTCCTCGTCCCCCTCTGATCCTCCTTCCCATCCTCTTCCTCCATCTATCGGCTCTCCCCACCGCCTGTCGGTGCGGGCGGATGTCCATCGCTCTCCTAACGGCCGTCGTGTGTGCTCTCGTTCGGCTTCTCCTGTTGAGACACTGGAATCCGTTGCCCGGTACGTAGTTGCTGGGACACTGGTCTCTTTAAGTCAGAAGCGTAAGCCTGGCTCCTCTCCTTCCTCTTCCCCGGCAGGTAAGAAGTCTTCGCTTTCTTCCTCAGCTCCTACTTCTGCCTCTGTTGCTCCTTCCCCTCCCGTTTCAGTGATTTCGCCCCCTGTTCCTGCTATGGAGGTTTCTTTGGCCCCTGCTTCCCTTTCGGTTGCTGCTCTTGCTGGGGTGCGCTCCCCTCTTTCTACTCCCTCTCTTCCTGCTGCTGTCCTTGACTGCTCCTCTCCGTTGTCTCCTCCTCTTCCTCCTCCTCCTCCGGACCCCGCCCGCCCACCTCTGATCTGTTCTCCCGTTTCCTTCCCTCCGTCTTTGCTCAGTTTTCCCATGCCCCCTAACCCTGAATTTGCTGACCCTGATCCCGACCCTGATATTCTTTAACGTGCTCTGTACTCTTTCGCCTTTGTTTCTTCCTTGTTCTCTGTTTTTGTCCTTTCTCTTCTCGTCGTTGTCCATTTTTCAATGGAACGTTCGAGGTTATTACGCCAATTTCCTCGAACTCCAACTTCTGATTTCGCGGTTTTCGCCCCTTTGTGTCTGTCTCCAGGAGCCAATGCTTGGTGCTCGTCCTGGTCATTTTCGTGGCTATTCCTTTCTCTCCCCCCCCCCCCCAGCCATTGCTGGGGCTTCTAATTCTTCTGCTCTCTTGATTCGTGCTGATGTTCCCTTTGTTCCTTTACTTTTTCCTTCGCCTCTCCATTGTCCTGCTGCTCGTATCTTTGTGGGGAAATGGTACACAGTTTGTTCCATTTATCTCCCCCCGAGTGTCCCGCTCTCTCTTCCTGATTTGAAACACCTCCTAGATTCCTTGCCGGAGCCTGTGCTCCTGCTGGGTGACTTCAATTGTCGTCATTCTCTTTGGGGTGACGTTCTGACGAATACCCGGGGTCGCCTCCTTGAGCCGTTTCTCCTCTCTTCTTCCCTGTCTCTTCTGAATTCTGGTGAGCCCACTCATTTGGACTCTCGGACTCGCACCCTTTCTTGTCTTGATCTTTCTCTCTGCTCTTCTTCTCTTTACTTAGATTTCACGTGGCAGGTTCTTGATGACCTCCATGGAAGTGATCATTTCTCCATCCTTGTTTCCTTTTTCTCTTTTCGCCCTTCCCTCTCTTTCCCTAGGTGGCAGTTTGCTAAGGCAGACTGGACCCTATTTACCCTCAGTGCTGCTCTCTCTGACCTCTCCCTTCTGCCTCTCTCTCGCGCTCTCCTCCTTTTTCATGACACTGTCTTCAACGCTGCCCTCCGCTCTATTCCTCGCTCTTCCTCTCGGGGTCCGCGGAAGTGCGTTCCCTGGTGGAATGCGGACTGTGCTCGGGCTGTCCGCTGTAAGCGTGCAGCCTGGAAGAGGCCCCGCCGTAGGCAGACGACCGATTCTTTTCTTTTCTTTCGGAAAGCGAGTGCGGTGGCCCGTAGGGCCATCCGTACGGGTTGTTCTTCGTCCCTCTTTGTCACTTTATGGTCATCCCCTTGAATACAAAGATTCCGCGAAGCTTTTGGGGTTATTCCTTGACACTTGTTTGTCTTGGTCTCCCCATATCTCTTACCTTCGTGTTGAGTGCTCTAAGGCTCTTACCCTCCTTCGGGTCTTGTCCCATACATCTTGGGGGGCAGATAGGCGCACTCTCCTTGCTTTACATTCCTCTCTCGTCCTGTTTAAGCTCGATTATGGTTGCCCTGCTTACTCATCTGCTTCTCCTTCTACTCTTCGCCGTCTTGATGCTTTGCACCATACTGGGTTGCGCCTCAGTTCTGGTTCCTTTCGTTCGACTCCCATCCTTAGCTTGTATGTTGACACTGGCTTCCTGTCTCTCCAGGACCGCCGTGATCGCTACTGTCTTCGCTATCTTGCGCGGTCCTTGCAACATCCTTCCTCTCGCCTCTGTCGTGCTTTAACTTTTACCCCTCCTGCGGTTCCTGTTCCTCTTCACCACCTCCCTCTTTCTGTCCGGTTATCTCGCCTGCAGGATTCTCTTTCCATTCGTATTTCTGGTGTTTCTCCTCGTGTTGTTCCTTCTTTGCCCCCGTGGAGGGTCCCTCTTCCGCGGTTTTGTACGTTCTTGACCCGTATCACTAAATCTTTTACCCCTCCTACGGTTCTAAAACGCCTTTTCCTCGAGCACTTTTCTTCTCACTCCCACTCCGTTTCTGTCTTCACCGATGGGTCTAAGTCAGCGGACGGTGTTGGCTACTCTGTTGTTTTTCCTGATCGCACTTATATGTGTTGCTTGCTTCCGGAGACTAGCATCTTTACAGCGGAACTTTATGCTATTCTCTATGCTCTTCGTCTCCTGCTTTCTCGTTGTCAGTCTTCCTTTGTAGTTGTTGTTGACTCTCGTAGTGCCCTCATGGCTCTCGGGTCCTTTAATCCGGTTCATCCTGTAGTTGTCGAGATCCAGCATTGGCTGTTTCTCGTTCACAGTAAATTTAAGTCGGTTGAGTTTTGTTGGGATCCCAGCCATATTGGTGTGTCTTTAAATGAACGTGCGGATGCTGCCGCCAAGGAAGCTGTCCGCTCTTGTCCCATCTCTCGTAAAGGCATTCCGTATTCCGACTTTTACCCGGTTATCCATTCCTCAGTCCTTACCCGTTGGCAGGCTTCTTGGTTGTCTGTTACTGATAACAAGCTACGTTCTCTTAAATGTTGTGTTTCTTCGTGGCAGTCCTCCTTCCACCGTAACCGGCGGTGGGAAACAGCTCTGGCGAGGTTGCATATTGGCCATACTCGCTTAACCCATGGTCACTTGATGGAGCGCCGCCCTGCTCCTTATTGTCCTAGTTGCATTGTCCCTCTTACGGTCGTGCATGTCCTTCTTGAATATCCTGACTTCCTGGACGAGCGTGTGTCTTGCTTTCCGACCGCCCCTCGCGGTCACCTGTCCCTCGATAGAATTCTTGGTGACTCGGATACTTTGATATCGTTCGCCTTATGCGTTTTTGTTCTCGTATTGGCATCCTTGGTGATATTTAGCGCCCTCTGATTATTTTGCGTATTTGATGGTGCTACATAGCCTTCCCGGTTTGGTGCCTTCTTTTGATAATTACTTACTTACTTAGCATAATTATATTGTTTTCCCGTTTATGCAGTGTTTTATTCATACCCTAGACACTGTTTAGCAAGGCCGATTTTCTTATACTTTGATCACTGCGGGGAAAATAACCTTACTAAGTTTCGAGGGTTGTAACACAGTCCCTCTCCTCGGCTCTGTAATAAGTGCTAGAGGTTAGGGCATAATGCACTCTGATGCTCCAGTACTATCTTTCTCTGTCCTATGTGTGGGGACGAAGGTCACTCTAAGTCGGAGTGCACTTCTTCCCGGCCTCGCTGCCTCAATTGTGGTTAGACCCACCCTACCTTCTCCCGCACGTGTGTACATTACAAACTTGAAGCAGCTGTCCTCACCTTGAAGCACCGGGAATGTTTGTCTTTTCTTGAGTCAAGGCGCCAAGTTCGCCATCTCCTCCCTTTCGCTGGCGTCTCTTATGATCGCGTGTTGCGCTCTTCCTCTCCTCGTCCTTCCCACCTTCCTCAGTCTCACAACCATTTCCAGACCCGCCCACCGCCTCCTCCTCTGTTCCTTTATCTTCTGCTCCGACAGGTCCCCCTCATGGTACTATGTCTGGGGTTCCCCTTCTTTCTACCCGGTCTGTCATGTCTCCCGTGTCTTCTTCCTCATCTCCCTCCGATCCTCCTTCCCGTCCTTCTCCACCATCTCTTCGCTCTCCACGCCGCCTGTCTGTGCGGCCTGGTGTCCATCACTTCTCTCAGCTGTCATCGTGTTGTTTGCTCTCGTTCTTCTTCTCCTGTTGAGACGCTTGAGTCTGTTGCCCAGTACGCTGTTGCTGGGACGCCTGTCTCTTTGAGTCAGAAGCGAAAGCCTGGCTTGTCTCCTTCCTCCTCCCCATCGGGTAAGAAGGCTTCGACTTCATCCTCGCCCCCTACCTCTGACACTTTCACTTCATTCTCTCCCGTTTCGGTGGTCGCACCCCATGTTCCTGCTGTGGAGGTTCCTTTGGCCCCCGCTTCCCTCTCGGTTGCTGTCCTTGTTTCTGCCCCTCCTCCTGCTGCTCTCCTTGACCCTCGGTTGTCCCCCACTACTCCTCCTCCTCCTAATCCGGATCCTGCTCGTCCGCCCCTGATATGTCCTCCCGCTCCCTTCCCTCCATCCTTACTCAGATTACTCATGCCCCCTAACCCTGACCCTGTACCTGCGCTTCTTTGACGTGCTTTGTTCCTTTTTAACCTTTGTTCCTTCATTGTTCTCTGTTGCTGTCCTTTCTCTTTTGTCGATGTCTATTCTTCAATGGAAAATTTGTGGTTATTACGCCTATTTCCATGAACTCCAACTTCTTATTTCTCAGTTTTCGCCCCTTTGTGTCTGTCTCCAGGAGCCGATACTTGGTACCCGTCCAGGTCGCTACTGTGGCTATTCCTTTCTCTTCCCCCCCCCCCTCAGCAAAAGCTGGGGCTAATAACTTCTGCTATTGATTCGTACTGATGTTCCTTTCGTCCCCCTCCTTTTTTTTGTCGCCACTCCAATGTTTGCTGCACGTGTCTTTTTGTGTAAATGGTAAGCAGTTTGGTCTATTTATCTCCCCCCAAATGTCCGGCTTTCTCTTCCCGATCTTAAACATCTTCTGGACTCCATGCCAGAGCCTGTGCTCCTCCTGGGTGACTTCAATTGTCGACATATCATCTGGGGTGATGTTCTGACAAACATCGGAGGTTGCCTTCTTAAACCGTCCATCCTCTTCTCTTCCCTGTCTCTTCTGAATTCTTGGAAGCCCACTCATTTGGACTCTCGGACTCTTTCCCTTTCCTGTCTTGATCTTTTTCTCTGCTTGCCGTCTCTTTACATGGATTTCACGTGGCGGGTTCTTGATGACCTCCATGGCAGTGAACATTTCCCCATCCTTGTTACCTTTTTCTCTTTTCACTCTCCCCTCTCCTTCCCTAGGTGGCTGTTTGCCAAAGCAGACTGGAACCTCTTTACCCTCCCTGCTGCTCTCTCCGACCTTTCGATTCTGCCTCTCCATTGCACCCTCCTCCTTTTTCATGACACCATCTTCGACGCTGCCCTCCACTCTATTCCTCGCTCTTAATTTCGAGAAACGCAGAAGTCGGTTCCCTAGTGGAATGTGGGTTGTACTCGGGCTGTCTGTCTGCTGTAAGCATACAGACTGGAAGATACCACCTCAGGCAGACAGCTGATTCTTTTCTTTTGTTTCGGAAGGCGAGTGATGTGGCCCATAGAACCATCCATACACCTAAGCGTGAGTGTTGGAAGTCTTATGTTTCCACCATTACGTCCAAAACTCCTCTGTCGCAAATCTAGAAGCGTATCCGCAAGATTGTGGGTAAGCTCATTCCCGATGTCTCGCCGGACCTTCACCTCCGTGGTACTCTTGTGGCGGATCCGTTGCAGGTCGCGACTGAACTGGGTTTCACTTTTCTTCTGTCAGCTCTGATTCTCAGCTTCCTTCTACGTAAGCCTGTTTTTGAATCTCGTCCTTTAGATTTCTGCATCCATCTCAGACTTCCCTATGACGATCCCTTCTCTCTCTCTGAACTTCAGTCTGCCCTGGCCTTCTGCGGTTCTATGGTGGCGGGCTCCGATGGCATTCATTATGAGATGCTTCGCCGTCTCCCTCCGTGTACGTCTCAGTATTTACCGAATTTGTATAATCGGGGTCGTGAGTGCCTGAGGACTGGCACGATGCTGTTGTCCTCCTTGTTCGGAAACTAGGGTCTCTTGAGATATCCCCGAAAGACTTTCGCCCTTTTGTCCTCATGAGTTGTGTCTGCAAACTCTTAGAACGTATGGTTAACGTTCGTCTGATGTGGTCCTCGGAACACTATCACCACCTCTCCCCTTCTCAGTTTGGTTTTCGCAAGGTCTGCAGCACAACAGATGTCCTGGTGAACTTGGAGGCCTATATTCGTACTGCTTTCCCTGCGAAGACCTCTGTTGCTGTCCTTTTTGATCTGGAAATGGCTTACGACACCACTTGGAGATATCATATTCTGTCCCAACTTCATTCTTTTGACCTTCAGGGTAATCTCCCTCCCTTTCTCCAAAGCTTCCTCACATGTCGTTCCTTTCAAGTGAGGCTTGATACCACTCTCTCTCTGCCCCATTTCGGCAATATGAGAGTGTACCTCAAGGCAGTGTTCTGAGCACTACTCTTTTTCTGGTTGCCCTCATTGGTCTTCTTTCCTCCCTTCCTTCTGCCGTCTTTTCCGCTCTGTGTCGACGATCTTACCGTTTGCTGTCAGGGTGATGAACAACTTCAACAGCGGCTTCAACTTGTGATTGATTCCGTGTCATCTTGGGCCCATCGATCATGGCTTCCCGTTCTCTACGTCTAAGACTTGTGCTATGACTTTATCTCGAAAGCATGTCGTTTTTCGTCCGTCTCTGATGCTCTATGGTCTTCCCCTTGAGTACAAGGATTCCGCTAAGCATTAGGGGTTAATCTTTGTCACTCGTTTGTCTTGGTTGCCCCCATATTTCTTACCTCAAAGTTGAATGCCCTAAAGCCCTTACCCTCCTTAAGGTTTTATCCCATACTTTTTGGGGAGCAGATAGACACACTCTCCTCGCTTTACATTCCTCTCTCGACCTGCCTAAACTCGATTATGACTGCCCTGCTTTCTCGTCTGCTTCTCCTTCTAATCTTCACCGTCTTCATGCTTTGCACCATGCTGAGTTGCGCTTCAGCTCTGGGGCCTTTCGTTTGACTCCAGCCCTCAGCTTGTATGTTGAGACTGGCTTCTTATCTCTCCGGGACCGCGGTGATCCCTAACGTCTTCGCTATCTTTCGCGGTCCTTGCAACTGTTACGTACTCCTAGCTGAATACGTATATAAAATTAAATAAACTTTTGTTTCATTATATTATTACTTGTATATGTACACATATTGTGTTTTTGTAAATTGGCGTGTGGTGTGGCAATGTCAGTGGGGACAGGAGCGCGGTTGCACACGTCTAATACCTGTTAGATTCGGGAAATTAGAATTGCTGGACCTGTTCAGTTATGGGAGTTCCAGATGTCACTTTTACTAAGTTTATATAATTGTTTATTTACTGTTATTAAGCAGGTGGCATTGTACTTATATATTTTGCAAGTAACTATTATATTTAGTTTGCATTCTTATGTGTTTTAAGAACAAGTGGTTGTTCAATTAGTTTTAAATATTAGAAAGTCTTTAGTTTCCATCCCTCATCCTGGATGAGGCAGAGGGGGAGTGGATTATGGGTAATGACGGTGCGAGAGTAGTCAGTAGCTGATACGGGTCAGGAGAGATCACATCTTTGTAGAGTTAAGTCTGTAACATTCATGTTGTGCCATATTTTATTATATTATATTATGTGAGAGAATACTTTTTGTTTGGTTGTATAAGTTAACTTGACCATCTGTGCTTTTATATTATACTGTATTGAATATATATATTATAAGTTATATGTATAATTCTTCAGTCCTAAGGGAGAAATACTTTTAATTCTTAGCCTGTTATCATTCATGGGGTTATACTGGTGACCCGCTTTAGAGAGTAGCAGTTGTATCCCTAGACATAATTAAAGCTTGGCTGCTGTAGGGTCACGAGCCTTAACGAACGATAGGTAACAGCAACATCCTACCTCTTGACTGTCGTGCTTTGACTTTTACCCCTCCTGTAGTTCCTGTTCCTCTTCACCACCTCCCCTTTTCTGCCCGGTTATCTAGTCTACAGGATTCTCTTTTGGTTCTTATTTCTCCTCGTACTATTTCTTCCTTGCCCCCGTGGCGAGTCCCCTTGTCAAAATTTTGTTCTTCCTTGTCCCACATCACTAAAGCTTTAACCCCTGTTACAGTTCTGAAACGCTTTTTCCTTGAGCACCTTTCTTCACACTCCCGCTCCGTTTCCATCTTCACCGATGGGTCTAAGTCTGCAGACGGTGAAGGCTACTCTGTTGTTTTTCCTTACCGCACTTATATGTGTCGCCTACCTCCGGAGACCAGAATTTTCACTGCAGAACTTTATGCTATTCTCTATGCTCTTCGTCTCCCACTTTCTAGTTGTCAATTTTCCTTTGTGGTTGCCGTTGACTCTTGTAGTGTCCTCATCTCTTGGGTCCTTCAGTCAGCTCCATCTAGTGCCAGAGACAGTACAGGCCAGAGTGCCGCCTTGACGTCCGGAAGCACGAGACCACACACCACAGGAGACAACTGGAGACTAGACTGGAGACGAGGCAGGTAGGGGTGGACGAGGTGCGGGAGTCAGGGATGCACTAACTTCCATTCCGACACCCACAGGCATATCGAGGCTGGCATTAGAGACCGGCAAAGGGGCAACAGACGACTGGGAAGTATCACTCACCACAGCAGCACCTTCAGAAAGGTCCGGGACCGCCAATGGGGAAAAGTCTTCCTCCTTGAATAGGTTCACAGGCCCGACCCGGCGTGCATCACATCTCGCAGCCTGATGGCCCGAGAGTCCGCACCGGTAACAAGTCCGGGGCTGACCCCCATAGAATACGCATACCATGAAGCCCAGAAGCAGGAGAGACAAAAGGATGGGGTCCTTGAAGCGCAGTGCCACAGTGCGGGTCTGAACACCCTTACACCGCTCAGAGAAGACTGCATTCATCCAGACACTCAAGACCCGCCCAATCGAGTAAAGTGATGCTGGAGAAGGGATTCAGGGAACTCAAAGGGTTCACCATGAACTGCCACATAGGTAGTCACATTGCACCTGTCCGACACTTCCACTGAACCACCACCCTCAGGCAGAGTAAAACTCCTCCCGTCATAGCAGTCCATAAATTCACAATACACAGCCATGGAGCAGTATTTCACAACAGCTCGATGCCCGGATACAAGTTGAACGCCGCACACTGATGTCTCATCAACTCGCAATATGTCATTCACCACCACCTCAACTGCCGGGTAAGACGCTGGGCCAGTAAATTATAGTCCAATGGTATCCCTCAGCTTCACAGGAGGAAGGGGGGCCGCCATCCATCCAGCCGTCACAGCTCCAAGGGTCCGCTCACAAACTCAAACTATCTTGGGTCAGCAAACCAGGAGCTCGCAGGCGACACGTCCACCTCCGCCCAGAGCTAGGCGAGCACTCGCTTCACAAGGAATAGTACATTTGGGTCATTCCATCTCAAATCACCAAAAAGTAACCTATGGCTCCCACTCGACCGTCTCCATATGCCATGAAATTTTGTAGTAAGATAGCTCTAGACCCAAAATGACAGTTTGCAAAATATTAGAGCTCAATCTGCTTTGGTTCTTAAAAAACAGGTCCATATTCAATGGGCTCTCGTCCCGTTAATGCATAAGTACCACAAAGTAAGTAATTATCAAAAGAAGGCACCAAACCGGGAAGGCTATGTAGCACCGTCAAATACGCAAAATAATCAGAGGGCGCTAAATATCACCAAGGATGCCAATACGAGAACAAAAACGCATAAGGCGAACGATATCAAAAGTATCCGAGTCACCAAGAATTCTATTGAGGGACAGGTGACCGCGAGGGGCGGTCGGAAAGCAAGACACACGCTCGTCCTGGAAGTCAGGACATTCAAGAAGGACATGCACGACCGTAAGAGGGACAATGCAACTAGGACAATAAGGAGCAGGGCGGCGCTCCATCAAGTGACCATGGGTTAAGCGAGTATGACCAATACGCAACCTCCCCAGAGCTGTTTCCCACCGCCGGTTACGGTGGAAGGAGGATGGCCACGAGGAAACAACATTTAAGAGTACGTAGCTTATTACCAGTAACAGACAACCAAGAAGCCTGCCAACGGGTAAGGACTGAGGAATGGATAACCGGGTAAAAGTCGGAATACGGAATGCCTTTGCGAGAGATGGGACAAGAGCGGACAGCGTCCTTGGCAGCAGCATCCGCACGCTCATTTAAAGACACACCAATATGGCTGGGAACCCAACAAAACTCAACCGACTTAAATTTACCGTGAACGAGAAACAGCCAATGCTGGATCTCGACAACTACTGGATGAACCGGATTAAAGGACCCGAGAGCCATGAGGGCACTACGAGAGTCAACAACAACCACAAAGGAAGACTGACAACGAGAAAGCAGGAGACGAAGAGCATAGAGAATAGCATAAAGTTCCGCTGTAAAGATGCTAGTCTCCGGAGGCAAGCGACACATAAGTGCGATCAGAAAAAACAACAGAGTAGCCAACACCGTCCGCTGACTTAGACCCATCGGTGAAGACAGAAACGGAGCGGGAGTGAGAAGAAAAGTGCTCGAGGAAAAGGCGTTTTAGAACCGTAGGAGGGGTAAAAGCTTTAGTGATACGGGTCAAGGATGTACAAAACCGCGGAAGAGGGACCCTCCACGGGGGCAAAGAAGGAACAACACGAGGAGAAACATCAGAAATACGAACGGAGAGAGAATCCTGTAGGCGAGATAGCCGGACAGAAAGAGGGAGGTGGTGAAGAGGAACAGGAACCGCAGGAGGGGTAAAAGTTAAAGCACGACAGAGGCGAGAGGAAGGATATTGCAAGGACCGTGCAAGATAGCGAAGACAGTAGCGATCACGGCGGTCCTGGAGAGACAGGAAGCCAGTGTCATCATATAAGCTAAGGATGGGAGTCGAACGAATGGCACCAGAACCGAGGCGGAACCCAGAATGGTGCAAAGCATCAAGACGGCGAAGAGTAGAAGGAGAAGCAGACGAGTAAGCAGGGCAACCATAATCGAGCTTAGACAGGACGAGAGAGAAATGTAAAGCAAGGAGTGCGCGCCTATCTGCCCCCCAAGAAGTATGGGACAAGACCCGAAAGAGGGTAAGGGCCTTAGAGCACTCAACACGGAGGTAAGAGATATGCGGAGACCAAGACAAACGAGTGTCAAGGAATAACCCCAAAAGCTTCGCGGAATCTTTGTATTCAAGGGGATGACCATAAAGCGACAAAGAGGGACGAAGAACAACCCGTTTCAGCGTAAAAGTCATGGCACAAGTCTTAGAAGTAGAGAACTTGAAGCCATGACCTGTGGCCCAAGACGACACGGCATCAATTGCAAGTTGAAGCCGGCGTTGAAGGAGTGGCGAATCATCACCCTGACAACAAAGGGTAAGATCATCGACATAGAGCGGAGAAGACACCAGAAGGAAGAGAGGAAAGAAGACCATTGAGGGCAACAAGAAAAAGAGTAGTGCTCAGAACACTACCCTGGGGCACACCTTCGTATTGCTGAAAAGAGGGAGAGAGAGCGGTACCAAGGCGTACCCGAAAGGAACGATGAGAGAGGAAGCTGCGAAGAAAGAGAGGGAGATGACCACGAAGGCCAAAAGAATGAAGTTGAGACAAGATATGATAACGCCAAGTGGTGTCTTAAGCCTTTTCTAGGTCAAAAAGGACGGCAACAACGGAGGTCTTCGCAGCAAATGCAGTACGAATATAAACCTCCAAGTTCACCAGGACATCTGTCGTGCTGCGGCACTTGCGGAAACCAAATTGAGAAGGGGAGAGGAGGTGAGGGTGTTCCATGAACCACACCAGACGAACGTTAACCATACGTTCAAAGAGTTTGCAGACACAACTTGTGAGAGCAATAGGGCGAAAGTCCTTAGGGGAAGTACCCAGAGACCTCGGTTTGCGAACAGGGAGGACAACGGCATCGAGCCAGTCCTCAGGGACTGACGACGACTCCCAGATCCGATTATACAGACTCAGTAAATACCGAGACGTGCTCGGAGGGATATGGCGAAGCATCTCATAATGAATACCATCGGAGCCCGCCGCCGTAGAACCGTAGAGGGCCAGGGCAGAACGAAGTTCAGAGAGAGAAGGGATCATTATAGGGAAGCTGAAGATGAGTGCAGAAATCTAAAGGACGAGACTCAAGGACAGGTTTACGAAGAAGGAAAGATTGGGGAAGATGAAGACCAGAGCTAACAGAAGGAAAGTGGGAACCCAGTTCGGAAGCGACCTGCAACGGGTCCGCCACAAGAGTATCATGGAGGTGAAGGACCGGTGAAACATCGGGAACGAACTTACCCGCTATCTTGCGGATACGCTTCCAGATCTGGGCCAGAGGGGTCTCGGACGTAACTGTTGAGACATAAGATGCCCAACATTCACGTTTAGCCGTACGGATGGCCCTACGGGCCACCGCACTCGCTCTCCGAAAGAAAAGAAAAGAATCGGTCGTCTGCCTACGGCGGTGCCTCTTCCAGGCTGCACGCTTACAGCGGACAGCGCGAGCACAGTCCGCATTCCACCAGGGAACGCACTTCCGTGGACCCCGAGAGGAAGAGCGAGGAATAGAGCGGAGGGCAGCGTTGAAGACAGTGTCATGAAAAAGGAGGAGAGCGCGAGAGAGAGGCAGAAGGGAGAGGTCAGGGAGAGCAGCACTGAGGGTAAATAGGGTCCAGTCTGCCTTAGCAAACTGCCACCTAGGGAAAGAGAGGGAAGGACGAAAAGAGAAAAAGGAAACAAGGATGGGGAAATGAACATTTCCATGGAGGTCATCAAGAACCCACCACGTGAAATCTAAGTAAAGGGAAGAGCAGAGAGAAAGATCAAGACAAGAAAGGGTGAGAGTCCGAGAGTCCAAATGAGTGGGCTCACCAGAATTCAGAAGAGACACGGAAGAAGAGAGGAGAAACAGCTCAAGGAGGCGACCCCGGGTATTCGTCAGAACGTCACCCCAAAGAGGATGACAATTGAAGTCACCCAGCAGGAGCACAGGCTCCGGCAAGGAGTCTAGGAGGTGTTTCAAAGCAGTAAGAGAGAGCGGGACACTCGGGGGGAGATGAATGGAACAAACTGTGTACCATTTCCCCACATAGATACGAGCAGCAGAACAATGGAGAGGCGAAGGAAAAAGCAAAGGAACAAAGGGAACATCAGCACGAATCAAGAGAGCAGAAGAATTAGAAGCCCCTGCAATGGCTGGGGGGGGGGGAGAGAGAAAGGAATAGCCACGAAAACGACCAGGACGAGCACCAAGCATTGGCTCCTGGAGACAGACACAAAGGGGCGAAAACCGCGAAATGAGAAGTTGGAGTTCGAGGAAATTGGCGTTATAACCTCGAACGTTCCATTAAAGAATGGACAACGACGAGAAGAGAAAGGACAAAAACAGAACAAGGAAGAAACAAAGGCGAAAGAGCAACAGAGCACGTTAAAGAATATCAGGGTCGGGATCAGCAAAGTCAGGGTTAGGGGCCATGGGTAAACTTAGCAAAGACGGAGGGAAGGAAACGGGAGAAGAGAACAGATCAGACGTGGGCGGGCGCCGGAGGAGGAGGAAGAGGAGGAGACAACGGAGAGGAGCAGGCAAGGACAGCAGCAGGAAGAGGGAGTAGAAAGAGGGGAGCGCACCCCAGCAAGAGCACCAACCGAAAGGGAAGCAGGGGCCAAAGAAACCTCCATAGCAGGAACAGGGGGCGTAATCACTGAAACGGGAGGGGAAGGAGCAACAGAGCCAGAAGTAGGAGCCGAGGAAGAAAGCGAAGCCTTCTTACCCGCCGGGGAAGAGCCAGGCTTACGCTTCTGACTTAAAAGAGACCGGTGTCCCAGCAACTACGTACCGGGCAACGGATTCCAGTGTCTCAACAGAATCCGAACAAGAGCACACACGACGGCCGTTAGGAGAGCGATGGACATCCGCCCGCACCGACAGGCGGTGGGGAGAGCCGATAGATGGAGGAAGAGGATGGGAAGGAGGATCGGAGGGGGACGAGGAAGAAGACACAGGAGACATGACAGACCAGGTAGAAGGAAGGGGAACCCCAGACAGAGGACCAGGAGGAGGATCCTTCGGGAGAGAACACAAAGGAACAAAGGAGGGGGCAGTGGGCGCATCAGGGTCCAAGGCCCGGAAACGGTTGTGAGTCTGAGGAAGGCGGGAAGGACGAGGAGAGGAAGAGTGCAACACGCGAGCATAAGAGATATTAGCACAAGGCCGGAGCCGGCGAACCTGGCGTCTCGCCTCAGGAAAAGATAAACGCTCCCGGTGCTTCAAGTTGAGGACGGCTGCCTCAAGCTTGTAATGGACACACGCACGAGAGAAGGTAGGATGGGCCTCACCGCAGTCGAGGCAACGAGCCTGGGGAGAAGTGCACTCCGACTTAGAGTGACCTTCGCCACCACACAAAGGACAGAGTGACAGTCCCGGAGCAGCGGAGGGCACCATGCCCAAACCTCCAGCACTTGTTGCAGAGCCGAGGAGAAGGAATGTACTCCTGGACAGAGCACCTGGCACCAGCAAGAATGACAGAGGGTGGAAGGGTCCTACCATCAAAGGTAATCTTCACAGTCCGGAGGGGTTGACGACGACCACCACGAGGGGGGGACGAGTAAACGTGTCCACCTGGAGAATAGAATGGCCCTGGGCAGCAAGGATATGTTGAATATCGTCGTGGCAGTCGCGCAGGTCCCGAACACCTGTCGCAACATGGGGCGGGAGCAAAATAGTACCAACACTGGCATTCAACCGAGCGTTCTTAGAGACCCGAACAGGGGTCTCGCCAAGGCAGGATAAGGCAGCCAAGCGGGAAGCAGCATCCTGAGAAGGAGCAGCAACGATACGTGTACCGAGACGAGTGGGGGTTGAAAGTAATGGAGGCATTCACGGAATCAACGCGATGTCGATGGAGGGAGAAATCGTCAGGCGGCGCAGAATCAAGAGATCAAAATATTTGGCCCACGAAGCGGGACCAAACAAGGCTTGATAGGTAGCAGAACTGGAAGGAATCGAGCGAGGGCGGCCGTGACGAGGACGGCGGTGAGAACCCCCCCCAGAGAGAGGGGTTAAAAGGCGCAGTAGTTACAACTAGAGAAGGAGCCGCGCCAGGGGACAAAGTAGTCACCACTGGGGGCTTGGGGCTCGACCCAACCACAGAGGAGGGAGGGGAGCCAGGGGAAGGAGTCAGAGAGGCCAAAGGAGGAGCAAGGTCGGGGCCCAATGCAGCGGAGGCTACAGAGCCCTGTCTTCCAATACGGACCGACCCGGGGGCTTGGTCGCCCACTCCACGAGCCTGAGAAGGTCAACCAGAAGCAGCCGAAACAGTGTTTATCATCATGACGAAAAGAAGAAATCATTCACGAATGTGCCCCCACACCCACCACGGAGCCACAATTAGAGGCAGGACACCCAACAAGAAGCTATCGCCCATCTTGCCGGGGCCTCCCAGGGGTGCATCGCGAGTATACGCCCATTAAACGCCACCTTAAGAAACCGACAGTCCGTCGAGATCGGGTTCAGTGACGAAATGGGGATTGACAATAAAAGGGTCCCCTCGCTCTCTACGTCGGGTACTGCAGTTCTACGGGTGCAAGAGTATGCCTCCTCAAGCACCAGGGCGTCAAAATAGAAGAAGTCCAAGGGAAGAACCAGAACGAGCAAAAGGTCGGCAGTTAACGGCAAGCAGATAGGAGAAGAGGGGGGAGAAAAACGAAACAGAAGGAAAAGGAAAAGATGCCCAGCAGAATTGGAGAGGACGGCAGCAGGAGCACAAGGCTCGGAAAGGACAGAGGACTGTCCCAAGGAGCATCACACTCCGGCAGCCGCCCACTAAGCCTCCCCACACGGGGGCAACGAGCTGAGCAGGGAGGGGGACAAGTGTGTGAAGATAAATCTTAAAAGTGTAAGGTAATGGTTATCTCCGCAAAATTTGTACCTTATGACTACAGTGGGGTACACCCACCATTGGTTTTCGCCCTATGTAAGGGGGAAAGTACCTCATGTCGGTCTTCTTAAAGTTTAGTAGCAGTTCAGATATCGTGTATGGCGACGTAAGTCTGGTTACACTTGGTATACACCTATACTGTATAACCCTGGATGGCACTCCCGACCGTTTTAGCGGGAGAGCATAAAAGGGCACAGTGAGAAAAAGGTCACTGATGGCATGACAGTCCTGAACGGTTCTGATAAGGGTTGTTACTGGGAGGGAAGTTTAAGACCATAGTTTACCCAATCACATACAGTGTGACCTAGACTACCCCTCCTGCCTGTCAAGGCAGAAGGTGATTGGCTCTTCTTATATTGCCTGATAGGCGTTAAAGTTAAATGAATGCGTTTGGGGAAGACTGCCACCGCTTTAAACAGCCTAGTAAGAACAGGTTGCCTTACAGTCTGTTCACCGCTACTCTGCCGATCTCTAGCTGGTAGGGGTCGGCAGCTTATCAGAACTTACGCTATCTAACCAGACTGACAAAAAACTGATAAGGTGTCCACATTGACACATTATCCCCTTTGCCGCGGCGCCGCCCCCCCCCCCCTCACATTTCTATACCACATTTGCAAGATGGGCGGTGTTTACAAACTTCAGAGAAATAAACCAGACAATGCATTTATAGCATTTATATTACAACAATAGAATCTCCAGAATTAATTTGTATCAATCGATAGATTTAGACGTTCACTGCCATTGAATATAATATTACAATGAGAACTGATGGGGAACAACTATTGAGCGTAGAAGCGTGGAGCCTCACAGATGACGCGCCTCAGGTGGAAACAGGAGGAGTCGTGCCAAGTGACACCATCGTTATACAGGTTGTTTAACACCGCCAGGCAGTCCTCGTTGCCTTCATCGTTGTCTGGCTGTGGTAGTCCTCGCCTGGGGAAGACAAGTGGTTCTCAAGGCCATGATCATTACCAGTCAACACCAATAGTTTTGGTTACGATCAACAAACCAGTTCTCACCTGCCAGTGCTAGACCAGTTAGAGTAGGGAGAGGAAGAGCCAGATAACCACGACCAAGACCTAGAGTTACGTTTGTTGCCGCTCGTCCAGATGTCGCTGATGTAGTCTGAAATTATACCATTTTCATTACGTCCAAGTTAGTCACTCAAGGCCTAGATAAACACCCAGACCAGCTTTTCAACTTACGTGTAATCATATAGTTGGAAATTAACCCTTGCTTCCTGTGACTTTCAATACTGACTGCCTGGAAACCGTTGCCAAGCCCAGAGCAGTAATAGGTTGCTTGCTCCCAGGTGTAGAGTCTACCAGAGTCGTGACACCATGAGAAGTGGTATGCTCTGCCGTCCACTACCTCGTCAACCTGATAAGTTATAAAAAATTATGTGAAGGCTCATTTTAATTACCAGTTAACCTTAAATACGTCCATATGAAAGGAAAATGGAACTCATCTTACCAGGGGTTTAGCAGCATGGTTGCATAAAGATGTAGTTGGACGGAAGGTAAAGCGAGTCAATAGTGGAGATACTTGTCGAGGAATAAAGACCCGAGGCTGGCTTGGCAGTTGTGGCAAGGGTTGCTGGGGTTGAGGAGGTTGGGTGGGGCCGCCTTCAGGTACCAAGAGGTTTCCACTTGAGGTAACGAATGGCCTGTCAGTGGCTCCCAAGATGGCGGGAGCAGCGTTGTTATTAACGAAGTATTGGGCCCAGGATGGCATCACTGCCGCCGCCATCACCAGAAATATTATGGCAGTCATCTGTAATGAGTATTTATTAAATCTATATAAATAAAAATGGAAATGTTCGTTTGTTCAAAACCACTAATCTGAAATTTCTTCACCAATGGCTTTGAAATTATCACAAAACTATCCATTTGCATCCGAACAAGTTTCTATACATAAATATCAAATCCGACCGTAAAATGTTTTGAAAAGACTTTCATGAGAGGGAAATCTTGAAAACCTCTTTACCAATTGCTTTTAAATTGACAGTTGCATTTGAATAGGCGTGCGTTTATATATATATATTATATATAATATGTATAATATATATAACTACTATACAGATAGCACATCTGCAACTGGTAAAAACTTTTTTCTAAACGGCGCTATGTGTCTCACATAAGTGCTTCACAAGTTCAACTAATTATGTTACAATTCCATTTCAATGTTTGCAATTACATTGATGAATTGAATTTTTAGAGATCTATTTATTTATTTTTATTCTATTATTTTGTATGACATTGCACTGAAAGCAGCGTTTACCATACCGTTGATTTTGGTTTATTTTCCCATTGTTTATCGTTTAACTTTTTTCACCGATAGGAACATCAGATCATTTGGGAATACATCGGGCGAGGGAGTGGGGAATGGAGGGAAAACCGAGGAGGAATGGAAAATGGGGAGGACAAAGGAACAGGAGTGGGGGGAGTAAGAGGGACAGGATGACTGGCAGGACGAGGGGGATGGTGGAATGGGGGAATAGTGGGAGAGGACTGGGAGACTGGAAAGTTACCGTGGCTCAGAAACTAACAGTTGCAGAGCCACAACAACGTGTGGCCGGGAACAGTTATCAATACAAACGAAAGTCATTTCAATTTACAGTGTGAAGTGGAAGTTTAGTGGGACCGAGAAGTTTAGTATTTAAATGTATAGTTAAGTTGCAAGTAAAAAAAAAAAAAAAAAAAAAAAACTTTGAAATTAAATAATTTTGCAACACGAGCAATGTATATGCTACCGTTAAGTCTAATATGTATAATTTACACAAGATTTTAATAGTGAAGTTTCACAAATAATGTATCTCTTGACAATACCTATCCAATGTTTAAAGTAATTACTTTTTATCCAAGGTTAACGTAAACGGCGAGTCAGCTGTGTCATGAAGTTTTCCATGACAGGTTCAGCATTATTACCAGTACAATAATCAACGTTACACACCGGGTCTCCGGTGTGTGAAATTACAAGAGCACGTTTAAGGCAGAGTATACCTCACTTGAGGAGAGTTGTGATCCCACCGGCACGACCACCGGAAAATTATTGTATGAGAAGTGAATAGAAGGCAAGGTGTTGACGGATTAGTTCTGTTCTTTATGCACAATTTATTAAACTTTGATTGTTTCGTGAAGTACTAAGCAAAGATTCACAAGTGTTTTTTAGTAGAAAGTTAAGGATGCAAGGGCGAGATTGGTATACGTAATATTTATAGTAGCGTCAATAAAATTTGTGTAGACTGGTATCAAATGAAGATAAGGGTCGTCATCTTTCATGAGAGCCGTAAGGAATATAGAAGAATTTTTAGTAGAGTCATTCCTATAGTTTAAATTTAATATAATTTAGATACAAGGTTTAACCGAAATCAGTAGGAACAAGAGTTTACCTGAAGGTGCTACATTAAATTACGAATGTGTTGGCAAATTCCTTGCAATACCCGTTACTCAAACTAATCTGCAACTTACACTTATTACTTCAGAGGCGTCGTAAGGTTTTAACGTCTCTAGTGAAGACTAGTTTGGATGTAATAACTTTGCTCAAAGTTATTAATAGAACTTAAACTTATGGATAGTTAGGAGTTACATTTGCAAGTAACAATTATAGTAGCTTCCAAGTTAAATACATGAATATCAGTAAGTGAACAGTACCCATCCCGTCATCCTCTCCACAAGTAAGCTCAAAGCAAGGAAAGTTTAGTCTTATTTAGAAACCAAAATAATAGCATTTTAAAATTTGAGAGACTTAAAGACTTTAAATATTCATATTTAAGATTTCATTTTATTAGGTTAGGAGCAGCTTAGCAGGACACGAATTTAGTGGATATAATCCACGTAGTTACCTACATCTATAAGATGCCATGGATTTGGTTAGTAATGTTATACTAATTAAGTGCATAATCTAGTTAATTGACAAAGATTTGACTTTGTCAGGACGTCACCTGTGTGGATGTGATGATAATCTAGAAAACAATCTCTACAAAGATTATGAAACATTTAACTATACAACGTCTACCATAGTACTTAATTATTACCTAAATATTATTACTAACAAAACTTAATTATTAACAATAAAACTTAACATAATAACACAAACCTTCACTATAATAGAGCGTCTTACTATGGAGGTGAGGAGGTAACTGACACACCTCGGCGCCAACTCCCACTTTTATACTCACCACACTGCTTCTCATTGGTTAATAAATTCTGCAGCAACAGTTCCTTCCTGGCTTGTAATTGGCTACTCCTCAACAGGGGTCCAAGATGCTAGTTACTCTTGACGCTACGACCATAACATGCAAGTGGCCAGATGCCGCCGCCAGAAGTGGCCATTGACAATATCAACAATGCAGGCAAGGGCCACTTAACCCCATAACTAACCGAACATTACTTGACCTCCTTCACTGTTATGTTTATTTTGTTTATTTATTGTTTAGAAATTTATTATTTATCGTCATTTACCGTATTGTTAGTTACAACATAGAGATGGAGAAGAGAGGGATGAGAGGAAGACTTGCGCTCCCAAGACAGACACTCACAGTATATTTAGCACTAATGTAAAAACTTTTACTTGTACTAAAATGCTTATAAAAGGTTCCCATACCAAGGAGAAATAATAAGTTTACAGTTGTAAAGTTTCTCTAGTAGTGTGAACTTATTGAAGATGAATTGTCAGTTCAAATATTATTATAATATAAGAGGGGAAGGACTCCTTCATCCATCATCTTTACTGATCCCCCAGATATGTCACCCCCCCCCCCCCCCCATGTTTTTTTCTTTTTATTTTGTAAACACAAATACAACATAAAAGAAAAGCATGAACATCATCATTCACATTTACAAGGCAAGAAACACATGAACAAAATTGAAGAGCAGTAAAACAAACACACAAACAAAAGTTGTACAATACACATAAAATGGAAACCTAAACATAGGTAATATTTAAACAGTCTGAAAAGAGAAAGCACCAGAGCACTATAACCCAACATAACCAGGCAAGAAACACGAACAAAATTAACTGTATCTCACAGCACATCAAAACAGGTAAATAAAGCAACACAAATCAAGAACCACACACACAGTTAATCATCATTATATTTATCCGGAAATAGACGACGAACGTACTTCTTCCTGAAGGCATCCCACCGAGCCAATACCTCCGCAGACAAGGAAACGTGACGACGCGATCCCCGCGGTCGATACATGAAGTACTTCCGCCCTCTCCACGGGGGCGGAAGTCACGGGAAGAGGCCACACAGAGCTCGGCTGCACTGGCAGTGGAACCACAAGAGGCTGGAGCACAGAAGCTGGCCCTACAGAAGGCAGCAGCACAACGGGCACAGTTTCAGGGGACAAAATCACAGAGGGCGATGACACAGACGCTGACACCACAAGGGGGTGGAGTAACAAAGGGCGGCTGAGAAATGGGCAACAGCGCAGCAGTTGGCAGGTCTGAGGACAGACGCACAGAGGGCACAGACAAGGACGCTAGAGGCATGGGGGTCGCAAGAACAGAATCTTTCCTAAGAACCATCACCAAGTCCCCTCCATCTACCGCAACCGCGGCCGGCGCCACAACCGCCCAACCCGGGGGAACCAGCAACCAGGGATGTGGAGGCAGCTGGAGAAGACACAGGATCAGTTGACAATCCCATCACAGGACCCATCACCACCGCAGCGCAGCCCACAGAAGCCGCAGGCACCCCAACATCATTGCCCACATCACCATCGAAAGAAAACGAACTCCCAGAGTCACAAAAATTCCTGACGTCGGCCCAGGTCTCACCACGAGGCGGAGACATACTCGAAGCTCGCCGAAATCGCTCTTAATACAGGTCGTCGGAACTATCACCCCCGCTAAGATTTACCGCAGTAGAACCTCTGGTCGGCCGCACAACTCCACGCAGTGCACGATCACTCTACATCGCAACCTCAACAACCCGGGGAACAGGACCACACACCGTGGGAGACATCACCGCATGCACGTCAACATGGGCCGAAGACACATCTTCCGGAGACAGTGCACGCCCGGGGCGCATCCTCGATGACTAGGGGCACTAGACCACACACCACAGGAGACACAACTGGAGACTTGACTGGAGATAGGGGCAGGCGGGCATGGCTGAGGCAGGGGAGCCGGGGATGCACTAACTACCACCCCGACACTCACACCCCCAGCCACATGTAGGCTAGCATTTGAGAACGGCAACGGGGCACCAGACGACCGGGAAGCATCATTCATCACAGCAGCACCTGGTGACAGGTCCGGGACTGCCAACGGGGCAAAGTCCTCCTCCCTAAAAAAGTTCAGAGGGCCAACCCGGCTTGCCCTACAACCCCCAGCCTGGTGGCCCGATAGCCCGCACTGGAAACAAGTCCGGGGCTGACCTACATAAATATGTGTACCATGAAGCCCAGAAGCAGGAGAGACGAAAGATGGAGTCCTTCAATTGCATCGCCACTGTGTGGGTCCCATTCGGGATACTCGTCCACTACCTAGAGGAGACAGCATTGATATGGACACTCAAGACTAGCCCATATCGGGTGAAGTGACGCTGGAGTCACTTCACCCACGGAGACAGGGAACTCGAAGGGAGCACCATAAACTCCCACATAGGTAGTTTCACTGCATCTGTTCAACACTTCCACTGAACCACCACCCTCAGGCATAGTAAACATCTTCCCATCATAGCAGTCCACAAAGTCACGATACACAGCCGTGGAGCTGAATTTCATAACAGCTATATGCCCGGATACAAGTTAAAAGGCGTATACGGATGCCACATTCACCCGCAACATATCAATCATGACCACTTCAACAGCCGGGTATGACGCTGGTCCAGTAAATTCCAGGCCAATGGGAACCCTCAGGTTCACTGGGGGGAGGGGGCTGCCATCCCTTCAGCCGACACGGCCTAAAGGGCCCACTCACAAATACAAACTACCACTGACCAGCAAAACAGGAGCTCACAGGCGACACGTCCGCCTCCACCAAGAGCTAGGCGAGCACCCCGACATTCCCCAAGTGATTTGGTGTTGTTGCCTGGTCCCCAGATACGTCGCCCCCATGTGGTCCGATATTGTTGCCTTGTCCCCAGATACGTCACCATACAAAGTGGTCGATATTGTTGCCTGGTCCACATATATGTCACCCCCAAGTCGTTTTGTATTGTTGCTTGGTCCCAAGATAAGTCGTCCCCCCCCCCCCCTAAGTGGTCCGATATTGTTGCCTGGTTCACAGATACGTCACGCACATTTTTTTTTTTAATTTATGGAAATACACAATATATACAAAGTAATCCCAGTGTCAAGTCACTAGTACAAACACAAGAATCTTGAGGTTATCTTGAAGTGATTTTCAGGGCTTAGCGTCCCTGCGGCCCAGTCCTCGACCCGGCCTCCTTTTTATTACACCCCCCATCCCCTCCAGGAAGCAACCAATAGCAGCTGTCTAACTCCCAGGTACCTATTTACGGGTAGGTAACAGGGGCAAAAGAAACTCTACCCAGTTTTATTTCCCCTCCACTGGGGATCGAACTCGGAACCTCATGACTACGAATCCGAGCACTATCCACTCAGCTGTCAGGCTCCCCAACAGAGGAACAGTATAAAATCAAAATATCATAAAACACCAACATGATACACAAACGAAAATACACAGAAGTACTAAAAAATAGAATGTAAATAAAACCAAACCAAACACAGGAGCTTCCAGGGTAGCAACATAGACCGGGAACGAGGTCAAGCACGCTTCACTGGTTTCTACTGATACTTATACTTCTCTGGAAACTGTTGCACAGGAAACCAAGAACAGTAAGAATCCCAAAGAGGTGACTCCTCCTTGGTTGGGCGGATTGGGCACCACATAAATTCAGGAATGACGATCTAGGGAGGCGTCCGGACCTGATTCAACGACATGGGTCGAAGACACAGATGACACAGGCTAGAGAGGCAGAACCACGGAAGCGCATGGCACAGAGGACGAAGATCTAGAGGACAGAGGACAGCTGTGCAGAGGGCAACTGTGCAGAGGCTGGCTGCACAGGGGGCAGACGCACGGAGTTACATACACATTCTGTAGAACGGGGAGTCCTCCAGCACTTTCTGAGCACGGAGGGCAGACGCGCTGACCTCCCTGACCACGCCCTCCCTGAGGGCATGGTCAGAGAGGCCAGTGGCATGGGGGCTGTCAAAACAGAATCCTTCTTGAAAAGGATTTTAAGAAGAATCCACAACTGGGGCCACAACCCAGGGGGGTCACCAGCTATCGGGGATGCAGAGGCAGCCAGAGAAGACACAAGAACAGCTAGGCAATGAGTCCACTACAGGACCCGACACCGCCGCAAGACGGCCTACAGGAGTCACAGACACCCCAACAGCATCACCCACATCATCCGCATCAGAACTCAAGGAAGACAGCGAACAGCCAAAATCGCCCACATCAGCATATGAAGCACGAGCAGGGCAAGGGGACGCATTGTGAGCCACACGAGATCGTCTCGAAACTGGCCGCATATTATCAGTGTCCTCCAACGCCTTCACGACCTACACAGGCGAGCCAGGAGAATCATAGTGTGACAGCTCACAGGCACGCTCCGCAAAGCCATGCAAGACTTTCCCCGGAGCAACAAGCGGAGGCACCGGACCATGCACCACCACACACGACGCAATGGGAACAGGCACGTCATCTGAAATACAATGCAGCACCACTTTCCCCATCCACCAAAGAAACCATGTCCTCCAAAGAAACCGCCAGAGGAAAAAGGCCACGGGGAGGCGCAGGCTGGCACGTCACAGACGGGACCACACGATCCATGGCCAGGACATCATCATAACAACCTGGGAGCACAAGGACGACAGTGACATCTGCCACATCACCACACACAGATGCCTGCACGTTCACCAGCAGGGAAAAGTCTTCTTCAGGGAACAAGGTCACGGGAGCCGCACTATCTGCATGGCAACCTGTCGCCTGGTGCCCATCAAGACCACAATGGAAACACATTCTAGGCTGTTTAGCGTAAAAGATGCGACCGTTGAGGCTAAGAAGTATTATGGAGGAAGGAATCGGAGACTGAAGGCACATGGTTATAATACATGGCTCGTTCGAAACGCCTCGCCATCTGCCAGACAGTACAACGTTCATCCGCACATTCACAACAGCCCCAAACTTGCCAAAAGAACGCTGTAACAGGCCCTCCGGGAACTCGAACGGTACTCCATGCACCACAACATAGGTCAACCCGTTCTCGCAAATTTAATAAGTCAATATTGACTTATTAAATATGTGCATAGGTGACATACTTAACATAATAGTTTCCCTTGAAAAGCTTCATGGAAAACACCGACCTTACCTAACCTACTTAGTATGTTAAGATAAGCATCTTATTGCTTCGTAATTACAATTATTACCTAACCTATACCTATAATAGGTTAAGTAACAATTGTAATTACGAAGCTATAAGATGCTTATTTTAACATACTAAGTAGGTTAGGTAAGGTCGGTGTTTTCTATGAAGCTTTTCAAGGGAAACTATTATGTTTAGTATGTCACCTATGCACGCAACTAATAAGTCAATATTGACATTAAATTTGCGAGAACGGGTTGCATAGGTAGAGGAACCACTGCGGTCCGACACTGTTACAGTTACACCGTCACCAGGCAAGGGGGGGGGACGTCCTCATATCATACGAGGCCTCCAGCTCCTAGAATACCACAGAAGATCCGAGCTTAAGAAGTACCAGGCCACTGAAGAGTAGCTTCACGCCACACATGTTCGCCACAGCAACATGCAGATCAAGTATCACCACCTCCACCGACAGGTAGGACGCCAATCCAGAAAACTCCAAGCATAGAGTTTCAGAATGGCGGACAGGAGGCAAGGGCAGCCCCATGCCGCCGGCTAGCACGTCTAGAAGGCCCGTGACAGGACCGGTCACACAAAGCACCGGGTCAACACTGGAGGAGTGATGATCACACATCCGCACCCTCTGCCGACCATCCAGCCAATCACCGTCCCCCCCCCCCCCCCAAGTGGTTCAGTAAAGTTGCCTGGTCCCCAGATGCGTCACCTCTACAGTGGTCTGCTATTGTGGTCTGTTCACCAGATACGTCACCCCCCACATCCCAAATGATCTGGTATTGATATCTTCGTTATCCTCAAAGACACCTCAAGCACTGTTTATGAAGGAGAGATATAAGTCTGTGTAATTTAAGTAAGTAGGTTAGATTAGCATTTTAAAAGCACTACATTTACATTCTGTGGTTGATTGTTCAATAAATCAATGAACTATGTGTTTTACCAGATCTCTTGTAATGGGGGTCCCAGACCTTATGGTTATCCTTCGCTTAGAGTTTGTTTTTTCTTTTTATTTCGGAAACAAATACAACAAAACAGAAAAAATATCAACAGCATCATTCACATGAACAAAGCAAGAAACACACTGACAAACTGTAGAGCAGGGAAAACACAAACAAAAGTCATACAATACACAAAATGGAATTATAACCATAGGTAACAATGAAATACAGTCAATAAAGAAAAAACACTTGAGCATTATAACCCAACATAACTAAGCAAGAAACACATGAAAAAAAACGAATCACATAGCTCATCAAAACAAATAAATAATGCAACACAGAGCAAGAACCACACACATTTAATCATCATCATATTTATCTGTATAGAAATGACGCAGTTACTGCTTGCTGTAGGCATCCTGCTGAGCCCACAATTCCGCAGATGCGTTAACGTGACTACGTGATCCTCGCTGACGATGCATGAAGTCAGGAACATCCAGTTCGGCGCCCTCCACCACGGGGCGGAAGTCACGGGAAGAGGCCGCACAGAGCTCTTTGGTAAAGACGGTGGAGCCCCATGGGACTGAAGCACAGGAGCTGGCCGAACACAGGGCGGTAACATAACGGGCAGAGTCGCAGGGGACACAATCACAAAGGGCGATGGTGCAGGGGCCGACACCACTGGGGGCGGAGTAACAAATGATGGCTGAGCAGAGAGCAGCCGTGCAGCGATCGGCATCACCGAGAGCAGATAAGCGGAAGGCACAGACATGGACACCAGAGGCATGGGGGCCGTTGCAACAAAATCTTTCTTAAGAACCAGCACCAAGTCCCCACCCTCTCCCGCAACCTCGGTCGGTGCCACAACCTCCCAACTCGGGGAAACGAGCAACCGGGGACCAGTGGCCAGGCGTCATTCCCACCACAGGACCTCCACTGCAACAACAGGGCCCACAGGAGCCGCAGGCACTCAAACAGCGTCGTCACATCATCATCCACAGACGACGAAATTCTAGAGACCCCAAAATCCCTGACGTCGGCCCAGGAGTCACCACGAGGCGGAGACAGACTCAAACCTTGCCGCGAACGCTTGGACACAAGACGCAGGTCGTCGGAACTATCACCCTCACCAGGAGGCAACTGAAGCAGAACCTCAGTCGGTTGCGCAACTCCCTGCAGCGCGACGATCACTCAACATCGCAGCCATCATCAACCCGGGGAACAGGACCACACACCACAGGAGACTTCACAGTGTGAACGCCGAAACGGGCCGAAGACACAGCTGCCGGAGACAGTACATGCCAGGGTGCCGCCCTCGACGTCCGGAGGCACGAGACCACACACCACAGGAGACACAACTGGAGACTCGACTGGAGACGAAGCAGGTAGGGGTGGCTGGGGTGCGGGAACTGGGGATGCACTAACTTCCATTCCGACACCCACAGGCATATCGAGGCTGGCATCAGAGACCGGCAACGGGCACCAGACGACTGGGAAGTATCACTGACCACAGCAGCACCTTCTGACAGGTCCGGGACCGCAAACCGGGGAAAGTCCTCCTCCCAGGCCTAACCCGGCTCGCATCACATCTCGCAGCCTGATGGCCCGAGAGTCCGCACCGGAAAAAAAGTCCGGGGATGACCCCCATAAAATACGCATACCATGAAGCCCTGAAGCAGAAGAGGCAAAGGGATGGAGTCCTTCAAGAGCAGTGCCACAGTGCGGGTCCCATTTTGGACACCCTTCCACCGCTCAGAGGAGACTCCAGACACTCAGACCCGCCCATACCGAGTAAAGTGATGCTGGAGAAGGGAGTCGGGGAACTCAAAGGGTTCACTATGAATTGCCACATAGGTAGTCTCACTGCACCTGTCCGACACTTCCACCGAACCACCACCCTCAGGCAGAGTAAACATCCTCCTGTCATTGCGGTCCACAAATTCACGATACACAGCCACGGAGCAGAATTTCACAACAGCTCGATGCTTGGATACTAGTTGAACGCCGCACATAGATGTCACATCCATGCGCAACATGTCAATCATCACCACCTCAACTGCCGGGTAAAACGCTGGGCCAGTAAATTCTAGTCCAATGGTATCCCTCCGCTTCACAGAGGGAAGGGGTGCCGCCATCCCTCCAGCCATCACGGCCCCAAGGGTGCGCTCACAAACACAAACTATAATGAGTCAGCAAACCAGGAACTCTCAGGCGACACTTCCACCTCCGCCAAGAGCTAGGCGAGCACTCGCTTCACAAGGAATAGTACATTTGGGTCATTCCATCTCAAATTACCAAAAAGTCACCTATTGCTCCCACTCGACCTTCTACAAATGCCATGAAATTTTGTAGTAAGATAGCCCTAGACCTCAAATGACACTTTGCAAAATATTAGAGCTCAATCTGCTTTGGTTCTTAAATAACAGGTCCATATTCAATGGGCTCTCGTCCCGTTAATGCGTAAGTACCACAAAAATGATCAACTTTGACCCTTTGTTAAATCACTTCTATTGTCTATAGGAGTGTGAAATTTGACATACCAGGACAACGTTTGGTGTAGAATAACGTACTTTAATCGAAATAGAAGTATGGGTGACCATTCATCTATCCATCCATGCAAAAATCACTGCCAAATTTTGTCGCGAGAAATTTGGAGACCACTTTCTCATTAGCAAAAGGTATAAACGCCATGATCCTTTGCAACGATGTATAGCAAGTACAATATTATGCAGTGATGCAATAGCAACTCTGTTGTATCCATCTGTCCACAGGTGGCCCACTTGAAAGTTGGACCAAAAAATTGATGTGCAAAACTAGCCAACTTTCAAGGCAAAATATCTCAATATGCGTCATTCCCAATTTGGTTTTGAATGACACCATTGGATAGAACAGATTTTTCTAAACAAGAGTAACTTTTATTTAGAATGGGATCTGAATTCCTAGTTCAGCCAGAGGACTCTGAAAATGACATACCTTGGTGCAATATCGAAAAAATGAAATTATGATTCTCCTTCTTCTTTGTGCACTGACTTTTTTTCTTTCAATTCTTTCCGGGACACATTCGACTAAATTCTTCACCGTCAAAAAACTGTACTACCCTTTCCTTCACTTCCCCTGGAATTGTCTTGCCCTGTATTTTCTTAGGAATTGCTAGTATTCCCTGTTCTTCTTTCAGCTTCCTAGCTTCGCGAACCATGTATTCTGAAACTTTGAATGGCTCCGTTGTCTTTTTGATAGACCAGCTTTGTGGCACGAGGGTTAGGATTTGTATTATTTCTTGGCGCTTTGCTACATGGAATTTTAGCTTCATTTCTTCAATGAGTTTATCGAAGTCTTGGCAATTTATGCACTGTTGGCTAGAAGCTTGGTACCAACAGGTTTTGACAATCAATATTTCCAATTGCAGCAATCTGCTCGGCAATTATTTCCTGTGCTTGGCTAATCTTACGCTTTGTATAACCATGCTTATCCCTTGCACTAACTCGTTGATATTTATTGGGTAAGATGTCTAATACTGATAAACTTGTGTTTACACTTTCACAGTTTTCCATATTATCAGCAGGGCCATCAGATTCAGTAGAGCTGGACTCACTCACCTGGTTACTGTCGAATTCCTTTCTGCATGATGTGCACAACTTTTGGCCAGGCTTATTACTGACTTTCAGCATATCTGACATTTTCTCTGCAGTAACTACTGTGATTGGTCGCAATGTTTTTCGCTTTACATGGCATTTCTTCTTGAAGGGATTGGAGCAAGTTTTTTGCAAAAATTAAAATTTCGTCAACAGCAAAGCTTCATTATGGAGGCACACTTGAGATTCTCCATCCAAGTTCAGTTCACTTCGCTTTGCTATCAGTTTTTTATCTTCTGCAGTTTACTGTTTTAGAAACTTCAAGCCTTTGTTGGGAGTGTAGGTTGTCAAGTGACATTCAGAAGAGCCACGCTCATTACAGCAATTACACATGGCAATAAACCAATGGAATCCTGATTCATGACGTATCTGTAATCGAATTCAAATCAAATTATTTAACTAACTGAATACAGTAATTTCAAGTGAGACCTGTAATACATTAATGTTAATATTGATTTTTTTTATTTGTGTATTTTTGCAAGTAAATTACACAAATAAGTAAACAACAATGTTTGACCTCCTGACACGATACTGCAAAGATGTATAGATAAAAATAGAACAGGAACCTAAAATAGCACTGATTGTTTAATAATAATTCTGAATCACCCAAAAATGTTCTTCCCAATGAAGCTTAAAATTTTTCCAATCAGTTTGGATATCAATTTGCTAGCAGTCATAATCAGTGCACAAAGAAGATGGAGAATCATAATTTGATTTTTTCTATATCGCACCAAGTTATGTCATTTTCAGAGTCCTCTGGCTGAACTAGGAATTCAGATCCCAACCTAAATAAAAGTTACTCGTGAACAGAAAAATTTGCTGTATCCAATGGTGTCATTCAAAACTAAATTAAGAATGACGCATATTGAGATATTTTGCCTTGAAAGTTGGCTATCCCTTGCAGTCATATCATATTGAAAAAATGTAATTCAAACAGCTAGCCATACAAAAGATAAAGAAAAATCCAAAACATTTCTTATCATATGTGAAATCGAAATAAAAGTCTCTGTCATTATTGGACCTATTCTTACGAGTGAAGGTTCGTACACAAACGACAACAAAAAATGAGTGAAATCCCAAAAATGCACCATGAGGATATCTCTAGCACCCCAATAAAAAGCATGAAAGTGGTATATCATGACAGACTCTTTATGCATAATATACATACCTTTGAAAATATCATTGAATCAGCACAAACTCTGAATATTTTGAATGAGATAAGTTGACAACATGCCCAATTAACTCAGTCCTTTGTACAGCCTCACGGAATTCAATATTTCTAAGCAGATGCAAAGTGCCAGTAGCACAAGCACTCAGTATAGTGTGAAGAAAAAGCTTGGACACTGCAGAGATACCAGAAGCACATACATGTACATATACAGCTCCTCTACACAAGGCAGAGAGCACAGCACTGGCTAAGCATTATAATAAGAAGTACAAAATAAAAGATTATAAGAGATTGATCAAGATTCAAGTCTCTGGTTTCATGGAGACCAATGACCTCCACAACCCAGGTCAACATGGACGTAGGGCGGGAAGATCATGCCTTTTACAGCTACTCGACCACTATGAAAAATTACTGATGAATTAGAAGTAAAATAGAGTACAGATGCAGTATGTTTGGACTTCGCAAAGGCATTTGATAAACATAACCATGGATTGATTGCACTCAAAATGAAGTCAGTAGAAATAATAGGTAATGTAGAACGAGGGTATTAAATTTTCGGTCAAACTCAAACAGCAACAGTCATTCAAGTAAACACTAGTCCAAACACAGTAAAAAGCTCTGTACCTAAGGGTACAGTTCTTGCACCACTACTTTTCCTTATTCTCATATCAGATATAGATAAAGATACAAGTCATTGCTTCGTATTATCTTTTGCAAAAAAAAAAGATCAGTATAAAAATTAATTGTGTGGAAAATACTATTACCTGATATTAATACAATTTTCAGTTGGGCAGCCGAAAATAACATGATGTTTAACAGTGATAGATTCAAGGTATTTCGGTAAGGTAAAAAGTGAAGCTCTTTAAACAGAATACAGGCTACAAAACAACCAAATCTCCAAGAATGAAAGCAAACATGTAAATGATGTAGAAATAATGATGTGTGACGACCTAACGTTTAGGGAACACAACCTAGCAAATAGGGTCAACTAAAGTAAAAAATAGGATTGATTACGGGAACCTTGAACTCTAGGGATCGCATCGCAATGGTTGTACTTTTCATGTCACTTGTGCAACGCCGTCTTGATTGAAAAATCATTACTAGCGTTTGAAAAAAACACTGCAGATGACAATTTTTGCTCTCACGCACTCTCCATGTCTGTTCATAGATAGGTCTGTCTGTCAACAGTGTTGGCAACGCTGTTGTTTTCCCTGATCACATCTGTATTTGCCGCCCACTCCTGAAGAGTGGGCGGAACCATCAAGTTGAAACTTGGTGCAGATTTTTAACTCTTGTTTGACTCTCGTAGAGCCCGGATGGCTCTTGTCTCTTCTTACCCTTTGCATCCTGTGGTGGCGGCGGTAATCCAATTCTGTCTGTTTGATTTGGCTGGGTTACTAGCCATATTGGAATTATCTCCAATGAACTTCCCGACATCTTTGCAAAGTAGGCCAATTGTTCTCCCAACATTTCCCGGAGAGTGATTCCTTATTCAGATTTGTATCCAGTCATTCGTTCTGCAATCCAGGACCATTGGCCGGGTCGTTGGGCTGTCAAACAGGTTTACTCTGAAAATGACATTTACCCATGGCCTTCCTCCTTCCACCTTAATAGATAATGGGAAACGGCTCTGGCTAGGTTGCATAATGGCCACAATTTATTTTATTGTAGCATAAAATTACATAAAATTACACGTATATAATATAAAAGCATAAGCATCCAAGTGCCAAAGTAACCAAAACTAACAAACAAAGAAAACTGTGAACTACCTGCTTTGTACACCTGTATACCAGTGTACACCTGTGTACACCTGTATACCTTTGTAAAACTTTGTACACCTTCAAATACAGTGCATAAACTAAAGAAAACCCACATTACCCTGACAGGGCGTGCCAATTAGAGCACATGACCAAAACAAACAATATAAACAAGACGGAGAAAAAAGAACGGAAACGTGATAAACCAAGGTAAAACAAAAAGGGCACCGAAGCACCACAAAAAAAAGAGACAAAAGCACCTGGCAAAGCAGAAAAACACTACACCCGTCGACAAGCCCATTAATCCACATATCTTTCTGTTAACTTGCTAAGGATACTTGTCACAATACTCTAAAGTGCTCACTCCGCCTTGGGAGCGCATCCAGCAAGCGTGTGACAGGTTCGATGCATGAATACCGGAACATTCGGCAACACCGAAGGCTGCTGCAGGGAGGAGAGCATCACAGAAGACTGCAGTGCAGAACTCCACTGCAAAGAAGGACAGTGTACAGAAGACTGTTGTATGGAGGGCGGAAGCACAGAAGAATGGAGTGCAGGAAGCAGCACACAATGCCAAAGCACAGGAGGCAGAAGCGCATCCAAAGCATAGGGGGCAGCACTGGGACCTGCAGCAACGAGTGCCGAGGAACAGGGGGCCACCTGCCAAGAATCCTTTTTCAAACCCATTACCAACTCCCGGCCAGCATCCACCACCGCAACCAGGGCGACAAATTTCCATCAGGGGGATCCAGCAACCAGAGAAACAGACACCGAAGTAGAAGCATAACATGGACCCCTCCCCCATCACTTTCCGTCGCCACCACGGGGACACCCGCCCCATGGACAGCCACCATCAGGACCTCCACAGAACCTGCCACAGCGACACAAGCTGCATCAGCTGCATGCATCCCACCAGCATCAACCGCACCACCCTCATCCGTATCCTCAGAAGACAAGGAACACTCAAATTCTCCCACATCTGCTCAAGATGCACAGTCAGGGAGGGGACGAACCAAGAGCCTGCCGAGTATGTTTGAAATTGGCCACAAGTCATTGGAATCCTCTGTGATCATAACAGGCTACTCAGGAGCACCTTGAGGAGGCAGCACACGGCCACGAAACACTTCAGCCGTAGCAACCCTCTGAGGCACAGGACCATTCACTACCACAGGCGCCACCGCGAGAACCGGCACCACATCAAATCATCAGCATCAGGCAGCACACCAGCTCCCACGGCCACCATAAAGGCATCCAGAGGAGGGAAAGGCACTAGAAGGTTCAGCTTGGATGTGACCTCCATCTCCACGCCACCCACAGTGCCAACTGGTGGGGTGGGGGGGGGATGGGGGGTTGAGCCGCAAACACCATGGGCACCTCCGGCCCATCTGCAGGACGTGACAACATTTCCGTCATCACAGAGTCCCTCAGGCCTTCCAACGGCAAAAAGTCCTCACAGTAGTTGTTCACCTAGTCCACACTGCCAGCTAAACAACTTTCAGCCCAGTGCCCCGATTAGCTAGACCAGAAGCACATATGAGGCTGGCCAGTGTAGAAAATCTTCACGGAGAAACCCACGAGATACACATAACACGGGATACCAGTCCTCAGGTGCATGGCCAATATTTGCACCCAACTTGGGACGTCCTTCCACCTACCAGAGGAGACTACGTTAATCCGAACATTTCACTCTCTAATACCGGAAGAAGTAATACCGCAAGAGGACTTCAGGGAACTCAAACGGAGCCCCGATAATGGTGACGTACGTGATCATGCCACTCTCGTCCTAAACAGTGACTGAAGCACCATGCTCGGGCAGCTGGAAGGAGCACCCGACGAAATCCCTGAAGATAGTCTAGGAGCCGAATTTCACCACTGCCCGGCGTCCTGAGAGAATCTGCACCCCACTCACTACCCCAACATCCACCCGCTGTAGGTCAAGTAAGTAATTATCAAAAGAAGGCAACAAACCGGGAAGGCTATGTAGCACCATCAATTGTGCGGAATAATCAGAAGGTGCTAAATATCACCAAGGATGCCAATACGTGAACAGAAATGCATAAAGCGAACGCTATCAAAAGAATTCTATCGAGGGAAAGAATTCAGAGGATAGAAATGTTTGTCTGAACATTTCACACTCCAATACCAGGTGAAGTAATGCCGCAAGAGGGCCTCAGGAGGTAAGTAATTATCAAAAGGAGGCACCAAATAGGGAAGGCTATGTAGCCCCCATCAAGTGTGCGGCACATCAGAGGGCACTTAATATCACTAAGAATGCCATTACGAGAACAGAAGCGCATAAGGCGAACGATATCAAAAGTATCCGATTCACCAAGATTTCTATCTAGGGACAAGCAACCGCGAGGGACGGTCGGAAAGCAAGACACACGCTCGTCCTGGAAGTCAGGACATTCAACAAGGATATGCACGACCATAAGAGGGACACTGTTATTTGGACAGTAAGGAGGTGGGCAGCACTCCATTAAGTGACTGTGCGTTAAGCGTGTATAGCCAATACACAACCTCGCCAGAGCTGTTTCCCATCAGCGGTTATGGTGGTAGGAGGACACACTACTCTTAAGAGTACGCAGTTTGTTACCAGTAACAGAAGACCAACAATCTTGCCAACGAGTAAGGATGGAGGAATGAATAAGTGGGTAAAAGTCGGAATAAGGAATACCTCTACGGGAGATGGGACAAGAATGCACAGCTTCCCTAGCGGCAGCATCCGCACACTCATTTCAAGTAACACCAATATGGCTGGAAACCCATCCAAACTCAACTGACTTAAATTTACTGGATATAAGAGTCATTGCTGAATCTTTACGGCCACTGGATGGACTGGATTAAAGGACTCCAGGGACCAGATTCACGAAAGCACTTACGCAAGAACTTACGAACCTGTACATCTTTTCTCAATCTTTGGCAGCTTTGTTTACAATTATTAAACAGTTAATGAGCTCCGAAGCACCAGGAGGCTGTTTATAACAAAAACAACAGTTGATTGGGAAGTTTTCATGCTTGTAAACTGTTTAATAAATGTAACTAAAGCCGCCAAAGATTGAGGAAAGATGTACACGTTCGTAAGTGCTTGCGTAAGTGCTTTCGTGAATCTGGCCCCAGAGCCATGAGGGCGTCTGCAGACTTAGACCCATCGGTGAAGATGGAAACTGAGCGGGAATGTGAAGAAGTGTTCAAGGAAAAGGCGTTTCAGAACTGTAGGAGGGATAAAAGCTTTGGTGCTATGGGTCAAAGATTTGCAATATTGATTAAGTGGGACCCGCCACGGGGGGCAAGAACGGAACAACACGAGGAGAAATATTAGTAATACTAACTGAAAGAACGTTGCAGGTGAGATAACCGGACAGAAAGAGGGAGGTGGTGAGAGGGAACGAACTACAGGAGGGCTAAAAGTCAAAGCACGACACAGGCGAGAGTGAGGGTGTTGTAAGGAATGTGCAAGGTAGCCAAGACAGTAGCGATCTCGGCGGTCCTGGATAGATAGGAAGCCAGTGTCAACGTACAAGCCGAGGGTAGGAGTCCAGCGAAAGGCAACAGAGCTGAAGCGCAACCCAGTTTAGTGCAAAGGATCAAGACGGGGAAGATTAAGAGAAGCAGAGGAGTAAGCAGGGCAACCATAATCGAGTTTAGACAGTATGAGAGAAGAATGCAAAGAGGAGCGTGTGCCTATCCACTCCCCAAGAAGTATATGACAGATCCTTAAGTAGGTTCAGTACCTTACAGCATTCAACATTGAGGTAAGAGGTATGAGGCGACCAAGATAAACTAGTGTGAAGGATTAACTCCAAAAGCTTCGCAGAATCTTTGTACACAAGGGGATGACCATAAAGCGACAAAGAAGGTCGAAGGACGACATGCTTTCGAGTAAACGTCATAGCACAAGTCTTAGTGGCAGAGAACTTTAAGCCATGATTGGTTACCCAGTATGACATGGTATCAATCTCAAGTTGAAGCCGTGTTAAAGGAGAGGTGATTCACCTCGACAACAAAGAGTAAGATGGTCGACATAAATAGCGGAGAAGATGCCAAAAGGAAGGAAGGAAAGAAGACCATTGAGGGCAACCAGAAAAAGTAGCGCTGAGAACACTACCATGGGGTACACCTTCGTATTGCCGAAAAGACGCAGAGAGTGTGGCACTAAGCCTAACTCAAAAGGTACGACGAGTGAGGAAGCTTTGGAGAAAAAGAGCGAGATTACCACGAAGGCCAAAAGAACGAAGTTGGGACAGAATAAGGTATCTCCAGGTTGTGTCATAAGCCTTTTTCCAGGTCTAAAAGGACAGCAACAAATGAGGTCTTCGCAGCAAAAGCAGTACGAATATAGACCTCCAAGTTCACCAGAAAGTCAGACGTGCTACTGTACCTACGAAAACCAAATAGAGAAGGAGTGAGGTGGTGATGGTGTTCCAAAAACTACATTAGACGAACATTTACCATACGCTCAAAGAGTATGCAGACAACTCGTGTGGGCAATAGGGCTTAAGTCCTTAGGGGGATGTCCAGAGAGACCCCGGTTTCTAAATAGGAAGTACAACAGCATCGAGCCAGTCCTCAGGGACTGACGACGAAAAATAAAGTAAGTAATTATCAAAAGAAGGTACCAAACCGGGAAGGCTATGTAGCACCATCAAATGGTCGGAATAATAAGTGGGCACTAAATATCACCAAGGATGCCAATACAAGCACAGAAGCGTATACGGCGAACGATATCAAAAGTATCCGATTCACCAAGAATTCTATGAGAGGGCAAGCGACCGCGAGGGGCGGTCGGAAAGCAAGACATGCTGGTCCTGGAAGTCAGGACATTCAACAAGGATATGCACGACGGTAAGAGGGACAACGCAATTTGGACAATAAGAAGCTCGGCGGCGGTCCATTGAGTGACCATGTGTTAAGCGTGTATGGCCAAGACACAACCGTGCTAGAGCCGTTTTCCACTGCCGGTTACGGTGGCAGGAGGGCCACGGGGACACTGTTACGAACCCGGATCCAGCATCCGAGCACGGAGTAGTAACGACTACGCCATCTGTGGGTTAGCTCCCGAAACCCCCGCCAAACGAACGACGACACCGGATGAGGACGGCGAATATCGGCCACAAGGGCCAGTTTCCAGTCCTGTGCAGCTCACAACACAGCCGCTCCTGACCTCTGGTGAGGTGGTGCTCCGACGACAGCGCCATCTATGGACTGGATACGTCAAGCGTTTGCATCTGAGCCCGTAAGTGAGATGTATTAGTGTCCCGGTTATTGATGACGTGTCTGCTTACAGAGTCGACCTGGGACCACTGTGTTGACGATTGAGTCAGTCTACCCGAGGCAGCCAGTCTCCATACAGTGAAGTTTGCTGCAGCTGTTGTGACGTCGTCCCCCCGGAAGAACACTGTGGTGTGTTAAGCCTGCCAGTGGAGTGGCAGTGAAAGGATTTACCCGGGACCGACTGTTGGAGACGATCATCCACTGGGGTATTGAGGACAGGAGGGTGATTTGTGATATCACACGAGACTCCTGTCTAGGGCGTACCCCTTTTATCGTTCGTGGAGTGGCCGTAACAACCTTGGTGGCTCAGTACCTGCCAGCAGACCTGCTGGACGTGTGGTTGACGGCCTCCACGACGGTGCCCCCAGTGGACCTGTGTTTTGGCTGACCTGTGGCCAGGGTAGGCTCGGCATTCTCAGAAGACACGTCTTGAGGCCACGAAGAAAGCACCGCGGACTCAGCACCTAGCTTCTTGATCAAGAGTCTTCAGCAGAAGACTAGATTGTGCACGATCCCCATGTAAAGTGTTAATACCCCTCCCCCTTGTGTACTCTTTTATTCTATATATTTAATAGGTGATGGTAATAATTATAATATTAAGTTCTTAACTTTCTTTCCCTACTCCCTTTTAAGTTACTTGCGTCGCGGATCTCATCCCTTGATAGCCACTACTGGCTTGGGAACGGATACATATATCTTCCTCTAACAACATCAGAGTGAGAACCCCGTTGCGTCCCGAGAGGGCCGTAACATACACACAACGCTTAAAGATTACGCAGTTTGTTACCAACAACCCTGCCAATGGGCAAGGATGGAGGTATGAATAACCGGATAAAAGTCGTAAACAAGGAAGGGAAACAGGACGAGCGGATAGCCTCTCTAGCGGCAGCATCCGCATGCTCGTTTAAATAAACACCAATTTGGCTGGGAACCCAGCAAAACTCTACCCATTTAAATTTACTGGAGATAAGAAACAGCCAGTGTTGAATCTCGGTGACTACCGGATGGAAGGATTAAAAGACCCGAGAGTCATGAGGACACTAAGAGAGTCAATTACAATCACAAAGGAGTGACAACGAGAAAGCAGGAGACGGAGAGCATGGCGAATAGCATAAAGTTCTACTGTGAAGATGCTAGTCTCCGAAGGGAGGCGACACACATAAGTGAGATCAGGAAAAACAACGGAGTAGCCCACACCGTCCACAGACTTACACCCATCGGTGAAGATGGAAACGGAGCGGGAGTGTGAAGAAAAGTGCTCAAGGAAAAGGCGTTTAAGAACCGTAGGAGTAAAAGCTTTAGTAATGCGGGTCAAGGATGTACAAAACTTCGGAAGAGGGACCCTCCACAGGGGCAAGGAAGGAACAATACGAGGAGAAACATTAGAAAGACGAATGGAAAGAGTCCTATAAGCGAGATAGCCGGACAGAAAGAGGGAGGTTGTGAAGAGGAACAGGAACTATTGGATGGGTAAAAGTCAAAGCACGACAGAGGCGAGAGGTAGGATGTTGCAAGGACTGTGCCATATAGCAAAGTAAGTAAGTAATTATCAAAAGAAAGCACCAAACCGGGAAGGCCATGCAGCACCATCAAATGTTCGGGATAATCAGCGGGCACTAAATATCACCAAGGATGCCAATACGAGAACAGAAACGCATAAGGCAAACGATATCAAAAGAATCCGAGTCACCAAAAACACTATCGAGAGACAAGCGACTACAGGGGACGGTCGGAAAACAAGATACACGGTCGTCCGGGAAGTCAGGACATTCAACAAGGATATGCACGACCGTAAGAGGGACAATGCAATAGGACAATAAGGAGCAGGGCGGCGCTCCATCAAGTGACCATGAGTTAAGCGAGTATTTCAAATACGCAACCTCGCCAATGCCATTTCCCATCGCCGGTTTCGGTGATAGGAGGACGGCCACGAGGACACACAACTTTTAAGAGAACGTAGTTTGTTACCAGTAACAGACGACCAACAAGCCTGCCAACGGGTTAGGATGGAGGAATGGATAACTGGGTAAAAGTCGGAATAAGGAATACCTTTACGAGAGATGGGACAAGAGCGGACAGTTTCCCTGGCGGCAGCATCCGCACGTTCATTTAAAGAGACACCAATATGGCTGGGAATTCAAGAAAACTCAACCGACTTAAATTTACTGTGAACAAGAAACAACCAATGCTGTATCTCGACAACCACTGGATAAACTGGATTAAAGGACCCGAGAGCCATGAGGGCACTACGAGAGTCAACAACAACTACAAAGGAAGATTGACAACGAGAGTGCAGGAGACGAAGAGCATAGTGAATAGAATAAAGCTCCGCTGTGAAGATGCTTGTCTCCGGAGGTAAGCGACACATATAAGTGTGATCAGGAAAAACTACAGAGTAGCCAACACCGTCCGCAGACTTAGACCCATCGGTAAAGTTGGAAACTGAGTGCGAGTGTGAAGAAAAGTGCTCAAGGAAAATGCGTTTTAGAACCGGAGGAGGTGTAAAAGCTTTAGTAATTTGGATCAAGGATGTACAAAACTGCGGAAGGGGGACCCTCCATGTGGGCAAAGAAGGAACAACACGAGGAGAAATATTAGAAATATGAACGGATAGAGAATCCTGTAAGCGCGATAACCAGACAGAAAGAGGGAGGGGGTGAAGATGAACAGGAACCGCAGCAGGGGTAAAAGTTAAAGCACGACAGAGGCGAGAGGAAGGATGTGGCAACGTCCGCGCAAGATAGCGAAGACAGTAGCGATCACGGCGGTACTGGAGAGATAGGAAGCCAGTGTCAACATACAAGCTGAGGACTGAAGTCGAACGAAAGGTACCAGAACTGAGAGGCAACCCTGTATGATGCAAAGCAACAGGACGGCGAAGAGTAGAAGGAGAAGCAGACGAGTAAGCAGGTCAACCATAGTCGAGCTTAGACAGGACGAGAGAGGAATGTAAAGCAAGGAGTGCGCGCCTATCCACTCCCAAGAAGTATGGGACAAAACCCGAAGGAAGGTATGGGCCTTAGAGCACTCAACACGGAGGTAAGAGATATGGGAAGGCGAAGACAAACGAGTGACAAAGAATAACCCCCAAAAGCTTTGCTGAATCTTTGTACTCAAGGGGATAACCATAAAGTGACAAAGCGTGACGAAGAATAACCCGTTTCCGAGTAAAGGTCATGGCACAAGTCTTAGTAGTAGAGAACTTAAAGCCATGATCGGTGGCCCAAGACGACACGGCATCAATCGCAAGTTGAAGCCAGTGTTGAAGGAGAGGCGAATCATCACCCTGACAGCAAAGGGTAAGATCATCGACATAGAGAGCGGAGAAGACGCGTGAAGGAAGAGAGTTAAGAAGACCATTGAGGGCAACTAGAAAAAAGAGTAGTGCTCAGAACACTACCCTGGGGCACACCTTCGTATTGCTGAAAAGAGGGAGAGAGCGGGGTACCAAACCTCACCCAAAAGGAACGACGAGAGAGGAAACTGCGGAGAAAGAGAGGGAGATGACCACGAAAGCCAAAAGAATGAAGCTGCGATATAATATGATAGCGCCAAGTGGTGTCATAAGCCTTTTCCAGGTCAAGAAGGACGGCAGCAACGGAGGTCATCGCAGCAAAAGCAGTACGAATATAGACCTCCAAGTTCACTAGGACATCTGTTGTGCTGCGGCATTTGCGGAAACCAAATTGAGAAGGGGAGAGGAGGTGATGGTGTTCCAGGAACACACATCAGATGAACGTTAACCATACGATCAAAGCATTTGCAGACATAACTTGTTAGGGCAATAGGGCGAAAGTCCTTGGGGGTTGTTCCCAGAGACCCCGGTTTGTGAACAGGGAGGACAACGGCATCGAGCCAGTCCTCAGGGACTGACGACGACTCCCAGATCCGATTAACCGACTCAGTAAATACCGAGACGTGCACGGAGGGAGATGGCGAAGCATCTCATAATGAACGCCATCGGAGCCCCGCTGTAGAACCGCAGAGGGCCAGGGCAGAACGAAGTTTTGAGAGAGAGAAGGGATCGTTATAGGGAAGTCGAAGACGAGTGCAGAAATCTAAAGGACGAGATTCAAGGACAGGTTTACGAAGAAGGAAAGATTGGGGAAGATGAAGCCCAGAGCTAACAGAAGAAAAGTGGGAACCCAGTTCGGTAGCGACCTGCAACGGGTCCGCTACAAGAGTACCACGGAGGTGAAGGACCGGTGAAACATCAGGAACAAACTTGCCCGCTATCTTGCGGATACGCTTCCAGATCTGTGGCAGAGGAGTTTCGGACGGAATTGGTGAGACATAAGATGCCCAACATTTACGTTTAGCTGTACGGATGGCCCTACGGGCCACTGCACTTGCCCTCCGAAAGAAAAGAAAAGAATCGGCAGTCTACCGACAGCGGTGTTTCTTCCAGGCTGCACGCTTACAGCGGACAGCCCGAGCACAGTCTGCATTCCAACAGGGAATGCACTTCTGTGGACCCCGAGAGAAAGAACGAGGAATAGAGCGGAGGGCAGCTTCGAAGACAAGGTCATGAAAAAGGAGGAGAGAACGAGGGAGAGGTAGAAGGGAGAGGTCAGAGAGAGCAGCACTGAGGGTAAAAAGGTTCCAGTCCGATTTAGCAAACTGCCACCTAGGGAAGGAGAGGGGAGGGTGAAAAAAGAAAAAGGTAACAAGGATGGGGAAATGGTCACTGCCATGGAGGTCATCTGCCACGTGAAATCCAAGTAAAGAGAAGACGAGCAAAGAAAAAGATCAAGACAGGAAAGGGTACGAGTCCAAGAGGCCAAATGCGTGGGCTCACCAGAATTCAGAAGAAACAGGGAAGAAGAGACGATAAACAGTTCAAGAAGGTAACCTCGGGTTTTCGTTAGAACATATCAAAGGGAATGACAATTAAAATCATCCAGCAGGAGCACAGGCTCCGGCAAGGAGTCCAGTAGGTGTTTCAGATCAGGAAGAGAAAGCGGGACACTCGGGGGGAGATAACCGGAACAAACGGTGTACCATTTCCCCACAAAGATAAAAGCAGCAGAACAATGGAGAGGCGGATGAAAAATTAAGGGGACTAAGGGAACATCAGAGCGAATCAAGACAGAAGAAGAGTTAGGAGCCCTAGCAACAGCTGGGGGGGGGGGAAGAGAAAGGAATAGCCATGAAAGTGACCAGGACGAGCACCAACCATCGGGTCCTGGAGACAGACACAAAGGGGCGAAAACCGCGAAATCAGAAGTTGGAGTTCAAGGAAATTGGCGTAATAGCCTCGAACGTTCCATTGAACAATAGACATCGACGAAAAGAGAAAGGACAACAACAAAGAACAAGGAAGAAACAAAGGCGAAAGAGCAACATAGCATATTAAAGAAGATCACGGTCGGGATCAGGGTCAGCAAAGTCAGGGTTAGGGGGCATGGGTAAACTGAGCAAAGACAGAGGGAAGGAAGCGGGAGAACAGACCAGAGGCGGACGGGCGGGGTCCGGAGGAGGAGGAAGAGACAACCGAGAGGAGCAGTCAAGGACAGGAGCATTAAGAGGGGGAATAGAAAGGGGAGAGCACACCTCAGCAAGGGCAGCAACCGAGAGGGAAGCGGGAGCCAAAGAAACCTCCATAGCAGGAACAGGGGGCACAACCACTGAAATGGGAGGGGAAGGAGCGATAGAGGCAGAAGTAGGGGCCGAGGAAGAAAGCAAAGCCTTGTTACCCTCTGGGGAGGAGGAATGAGAGAAGCCAGGCTTACGCTTCAGACGTAAATAGACCAGTGTCCCAGCAACCATGTACTGGCAA